>NW_011628106.1:44784-49887 GCF_000512975.1 Sesamum indicum | reverse complement strand
AAGATAAGATCATAAATGATAATAACTTTGTGCCAAAATATATAACTCGTTCCATGAAAACAAACGGTTGGCTACTCTATTGTGAACTATAATACCATAAAAAATTAAAGAAGTCCAACATAAAAGAATTTTCATACTATTAAGTCTAGAAAATATTTTCATGTTTATCAATGTATCTTTTATAATATGTGTGAACTTAACTAACATACGTGTGTAGTTGTATTAATTAATATATATTTTGTATATACTTAACTAAGAAATACATGCAGTTATATTGAGTGACATCTCGATAGTCCATCTCCACTCTAGTTGTTCTTTGATAGATAATGGATATTTGCTTTCTATATTGGGATAGACTTTTCCAGTTGTCTGGAACACTATCCTCAACCCAAGTTGGATGTCTTTCGGCTCCATCTTTCTTTCGTTCAAACTCTCATGTGGCTATCTATGATGCAAGAAAAGAAGAATATATATAAGACGGTCATACTAGTTTTTGGTAGTTTTTACATTTCAAGTTTAATTGTCTTGTGCAATTCCTTTTCTGTGTGGCAAATATGCTAGAAGATAGAATCTTTTTCTTTTCTAAATTCAAATTAATTGTGCAATATAAGTGCAAGGTCCTCTATTTTTTTATCAGAATTATTTCTTTCATGATTTACTTATTGTCGATACCATTAAAGTAAAACTTAATAAGAAAAAAGAAGAAATTAAAGCAACCTCTAATATCTCTCAAACTCAAATGTCCTGTCCCAAAATTCTCTCATCTCACACACACTCCCACACCTTACAAATCACACACTCACACGCATTGTAGACATGGAGAAGTGTCGTCCGATGATGATGAGGGAGAATCGGCGGTTGTTGCTGACGATGATAGGGATCTGCTGGTCGACGTGAACACTATAAACAGTTGGGACGTGGAGGATGGCACCCATGGCTCCAACGAGATAGCAATTTCACATATAGAAGGGGCATTGACGAGGATTGATTTTCGAAAATTTTGAATTTCTGGTATTGGCTAATCGTGTCATAGATAAGGGCGATGCTGAATCAGTCGCATCATTGAAGGAGCTGCAACGATGATGGACGGAGAAATATGGCGATGATGTTATGAATCCGATGCCTTTGATAATGTAGAATCTAGAAAAACTGCTTCTCAGTCAACTGCAGTTGGTTCATGGAGCTGCCGACACTGTAGAATTTGGAAAAACTACTTCTCATGGGTACATTCCGATGACATCGCCCACTGGAATTTTTGTCGGTAATGTACCGCTTCAACCATGCTGCAATTTCATGAATTATGATGATAAAATGGTTAATGTTTTTCATAATTCATATTGACTTATGTGCCTCACACGATGCGAAATGGTGAAATTATCGTACGACCCACGTTGGACACTATTCGTGAGGGTTCCCGTCGATGGAATACGACAACAGTGGGGTATTTCTTTGAAAAATGGCCGTATTTTAACCACTTAAAGGACTACGTTAAATCAATTTGGCCAATGCTAATGGAGGTCACAGGCACGGCCAACGGGTTTTTTACGGGAGCCACTGTGGCTATGGAAGAAGTAATAGAGGGCGGATCGTGGTTGTTCCAAGGACTGCCAATCGTGTTGCAGAAGTGGGAGCCGGGCAAAGTACTATGTAAGTTGAAACATACCCAAGTTTCAGTTTGGGTTAAGCTTAGACACTTGCCAATCGAATTGTGGACAAACAATGGCTTGAGTATGGTGGCAAGTGGCATCGAACGACGTCTTTATCGGACGCGATCACTTAAGCATGGACGAGACTGGATTTAACTTGTGTATGTGTTATGCTTAAATTAATACCAAAATTCCGAAGCACTTGGTCATTATGACTCCAACCTAGTGGAAGGAAGGGAAATTGCATGTAAGGTTGATTTGAAATATGTGTGGCTGCCCTCAAAATGCACCACTTGTATGAGCCTACGAAGGAGTGCCAATCCATGAAAGTGCCGAAACCACCGGTAAATATTTATGTGTAGAAGGCACAAGTTCAGCAGCCCATAGCCATACCGGATATGCTTGGGGAGGAAGATATGGACCTATCCCCACGTGGAAATGTTACTCAGCAGCCTATTGTATCTGAGCCTCAAGGTGCAACTAATGCACGAGGAGACAATAAAGGAGGGATTAAAGGTAAGGATGTAGTCATCTTTAATACTTTTGATGCACTTAACCTCCTTGATGATGCATATGATATTACCGGAGGTCTTAATACAAGCAGCCCCCCCACTGGTGACCCATGTTGAATGCTGCGGTGTGGAACGTGAGGGGCCTGAACAAAAGGGACCATCGGCTGACACTTAATGACTTAGTTGCTGAGTTTAGGTAAACTTTATAGGTTTTCTTAAAACGCGTGTTCTGATTACTAATATTGATCGCATACAATCTTTTATTGTACCTCAATGGAAATGGTGTGTTGATTCTATAACTGTTGTTAATCTAATATGGGTTGCATGGGATGATGACATACTTGATGTTCATGTGATTGCATTGGGTGACCAATATATATATTGCCGTGTGACAGTTAGAGCAACACATGTGAATGTGGTTATTATTGTTATTTATGGTGCTAATGATATTGCTAAGCGTCGAGAGCTATGGAGATCTTTGGAGATGCTTTGGGGTCAGTGTGTGGATGATCCGTCGCTGATAGGGGCTGATTTTAATGTTATACATGACCTCAGTGAGGTTTGTGGTATTTCTGGCGATATAAGGGTCGTCATGGAGAAGTTTAATGCGTGTATTCAGGATACGGGATTGCTCCCGCTTCAGGGTGAGTGGTTCACGTTGTATAACCGTAGCTCCAGCTCACGTAGCCTATGGAAGAGATTGGCCGTATGCTCATTAACAATGATTGGCTAGAGCGATTCCCAACCTCGTACTATTATAGTCTCACTCCACGCACATCGGATCATTCGTCTCAAGTGCTCTATGGGGATAGGCAACAACAACTGGGAGTATGTTCAGATTTGATACTGTTTGGCAGCATGAAGTGGTAGGCATACCGATGTATGCAATTATTACTCATAAACTCAAGGCTTTAAAGCCTGTCTTTCGTCATATGAGGTATAATAAGGGGGATCTGATGATGAGTGTACAAATGGATAAAAGATTCCTTAAGACAGCCCAACAACTGGTTAGCACGGACAGATGGAACGAGTTATTCCTCCTATTGGAACATGGCTGTCGACTGGTGTATGCCAAAGCGGTTAACCTCAAACATATCATGTTACAGCAGCGAACAAAGAGCGAACAAAGATGCAGTGGATGAAAGAAGAGGATCAATATTCCCGAATCTTCTTTTGCAAGATTGCTCAACTCCGGTCTGCTCGGAGGATCTTGCAAATCAATGATGCACACGGGACCACCTACACAGAGCCAGGAGCGATTATTCGTAAGTTTTGTCTCCTTTTAACAGGCTCTATTAAGTGGAGATAGATGGATGCAGGTGATACATATCCGATACGTGAGGCCATGGGCGAGGCATGTGGGCAATGAGGAGGAGACTCTCATGCTCCTCGAAGCGGTGACCGAAATTGAAGTGAAATAGGTTGTGTTCAATATTGTTGAGGACAAGCACCAGGACCTGATAGGTTTTCTTCAGGCATTTACAAAGCTACTGCTAATTGTGGGTACTGAAGTTACGGAAGCGATATTGAATTTTTATGCTACGGGTAAGATGCTTAAGCAAATCAACACCATGCTGCTAGCACTTATACCCAAGGTACACTCTCCTAAGCTGGTCATGGATTTTCGTCCTATATCATCTTGTAACGTGCCGTATAAAGTGATTTCAAAAATTATTGTTCAAAAGTTGAGTAGGGTGTTGGATAAATTAATTAGCCCTTGCCAGGCTGCCTTTGTTCCTAGTAGTAGTATACGCGACAATATTATGCTTTGTAAAACTTGATTCCAGCCACTTGGATCTGTCCAATGAAGGAAAAGAGTTGCAGAAATATGAGGCTGAAGAACACAGTGAAGAATAGCCATTTGCTTTTATTTTTTATTTGTATACTTATGCTTTTATTAGTCCGTTGGCTTCTTTTCTGTCTTGGAAGTTAGTTTGGTCTGTTATCTCTCAAAACTGCTTTATCTCTGTTCTATATATACTTGTACTCAACTCTGTTAAATTCAAAGAAAATAGAGTCAATTTTCTGAAATTTCCTCTTTCGTTTTTTACAAATACACGCAATACTTTACTGCGCCTGGTTTTGACATGGTACCAGAGCAGTAAAAGATTCATTCTCCTCTCATTCTTTTCACAATATCACGGCAGAAGATTCAAAAACACAACAGATGGAAATTCTGAAACTCCAAGATGGAGGCCACCCTATAATGAGTCTAGTATCTGTTCCCTTGAATGGTAACAATTACCTTTCTTAGGTCAGATATATCAACTTCGCGCTTGGAGCCAAACAGAAAGTAGGCTTCATAGATGGCACATGTCAGAAACTAACAGAAGACAAAAATGAGATTGAACAGTGGCAGAAAACCAATTGTATGGTAATCTACTGGATCCTAAATTCAATATTGAAAGATATACAACCTCTGCAAGGGAATTATGGCTCGAGCTTGAAGCCAGATTTGGAAAATGCAATGGACCATTGCTCTATCAAATCCAAAGGGAGATAGCTTCTATTACACAAGATAATCAATCTGTTGTTGTTTACTTCACTAAGTTGAAGAAATTATGGGATGAACATGCAACTTTGGATCCTCTTCCTTGTTGTTCTTGTGGTGCTGCAAAGAAAATGGCAGAAAAGACTTCATCCACTCATTTAATGTAGTTCTTGATGGGTCTGAATGAGGCTTATGACCATGTACACAACCAAATTCTTCTATTGGACCCTTTACCATCTTTGGCAAAGGATATTCTATGATCCTTAGTGTAGAAAAACAAAGACAGGCTCTGGGGTTCATGGCTTTGACAGAGAAGAACTAATGACTGCTCAATCTCAAGAACCATGAAAACAAAACATAAACAAAAGAAAAGGAACCTGGGATAAAAGGGGATATTGTGAACACTACAAGAAAAGTGGTCACATAAAGGAACTGCTTTGAGATGACGGGATTC
>NW_011628106.1:34313-43756 GCF_000512975.1 Sesamum indicum | reverse complement strand
TTAAAAATTAAAAGGGTGAGAACTGACAATGGTACTGAATTTATTAATGATCAATGTCAGACTCTCTTCCAAAACAGAGGCATTATTCATGAAGGAACCTGCACATACACTCCACAACAAAATGGTGTTGTGGAGAGAAAACATCAACACTTGCTACAGGTAACAAGGTCTCTGACGTTTTTTGCCAAACTTCCTGAAAGATTTTGGGTTGAGTCTCTCTTAACAGAAACCTATCTCATAAATAGAATGCCCATCCCTACATTAAAGTGGAAAACCCCCTATGAAATGCTACATAAAAGAAAACCAAGCTATCAACATCTCAAAATTTTTGGATGTCTTTGCTTTGCCACTAATGTAACACCTTTCAAAAGAAAATTTGAGCCTAGAGCTATAAGGTGTGTTTTCTTAGGATATGCCCAAGGAAAGAAAGGGTATAATGTCATGAATCTTGATACTAATGAAATGTTTGTAGCAAGGGATGTAGTCTTTCATGAAGGAACATTTCCTTTCCACAATGATGAAATAGACAGCATCTCCTGTCCTTTACCTACTATGGGAGTTTTGGATGAAAAAAGAAATAGAAAATGATCCACCACCTACTGTCAGTGAGCAGCATGTTCAGCCTAGAAGGTCCACTACAATTCCTAGCAAACCATTTTCGATGAATGATTTCATCCATAACAAGGCATCTGGAATGACTTTACCACATGATGTTAAACTAACTCCTCTTCATAGTTGTTTTGTGCAAAGTTTGAACTCATTGCAGGAACCCAAAAATTATGATGAAGCACAAAAACAAAAATAATGGAGGAATGCCATGAAGCAGGAAATTACTGCATTAGAAAAGAACAAAATATGGGAAATATCTTCATTACATCAAGCAACGATCCTTATTGGATGCAGGTGGGTTTACAAAATGAAGCTAAGACCTGATGAATCTGTTGAGAGGCATAAGGCCAGGTTAGTTGCCAAAAGTTTTAGGCAAAGGGAAGGGATAGATTACAATGACTGTTTTGCTCCTGTAGCCAAAACAGTCACTGTAAGACTTCTATTGGCTATTGCTATTGCTAAAGGGTGGTTGTTACATCATTCAGATGTTAACAACACATTTCTACATGGGAATTTAAATGAAGTCATTTACATGCTACCCCCTAAAGGCTATAAAATTCCAGAAGGCATGGTTTGTAAACTTAAAAAATCCCTCTATGGCTTGAAGCAAGCTTCAAGACAATGGAATGAGGAATTTACTACAAAGATTAAAGCTTTGGGTTTTGTTCAATCCAAATATGACTACTGCCTTTTTACTAAAGGGACTGGCATTCATTTTATTGCACTTCTTGTATATGTTGACGATGTTTTGGTCACTGCAGCCACTGAAAGTTCTGTGCAAGAAGTGAAAGTCTACCCGAATGGATTGTTCACTATAAAAGACGTGGGAGAAGCCAAGTACTTTTTAGGACTAGAATTATCTAGATAAGAACAAGGTTTGATTGTCACACAGAACAAATATACCATGGACATCATAAAAGACATGGGATTTGACAAGGTAAAAATAGCTCCAACTCCACTTCCAGCAGGCCTAAAATTTATTTCAGAGTCTGAGGCAACATTAGAAGATCCTTCCAAATATAGAAGGCTTGTGGGAAGGCTTTTATACCTTGGATTTACCAGACCGGACATCAGCTATGCTACTCAGCAACTTAACCAGTATATCCAACAACCCTATAAGCAACACTGGAACGTAGCAGTTGACCTTGTTAGATATTTGAAGGGACAACCTTCTTCAGGTCTATTATTCCCTGTTAATAATAATTTTAAACTAAAAGCTTATTCTGGTGCAGATTGGACAGCTTGCCAAGTAACAAGAAGATCACTAACGGGATATTGCATAATGATGGGAAGCAACCCAGTTTCTTGGAAAACCAAGAAACGAAGTACAATGTTTAGATCATCTGCAGAGGCAGAATACAGGAGTATGGCTACCACAGTATGCTAGATTGTTTGGGTTAATAATTTACTTAAGGAATTGAAAGTGGATGTTCTTACCCCTGTGCCATTCTATTGTGAGAATAAAGCAGCGATACACATCACAGAGAACGTTTCATTAGATTAGAGGACAAAGCATGTTGAGATAGACTGCCACGTTCTGAGGGACCAATAGAAAGAAGGTCGTATTTTGCCTAAATATGTGAATTCAAAGCTGCAATTGGCAGACCTCTTTACTGAGCCTCTACCTTCGAATTCTTTTCTGTTCTAGTCTTCTAAGTTAGGCCTGACCACCTTCGATACAAGTCCAACTTGCAGGGAGGCTGTAAAACTTGATTCTAGCCACTTGGATCTGTCTATTGAAGGAAAAGAGTTGCAGAAATATGAGGCTGAAGAAGACAGTGAACAATAGCCATTTGCTTTTATTTTTTATTTGTAAACTTATAAAAGCGTGTTCTTTTGAACACGCTTTTATTAGTCCATTGGCTTCTTTTCTTTCTTGAAAGTTAGTTTAGTTTGTTATCTCTCAAAACTGCTACATCTCTATTCTATATATACATGTACTCAACTCTGTTAAATTCAAATAAAATAGATTCAATTCTCTGAAATTTCCTCTTCCGTTTTTTACAAATACACGCAATGTTCCACTGTGCCTGGTTTTGACATGCTTGCACAGGAATTATTTACAAGGTATAACCAGGTGTGTCTCCCACCTAGATCTACCATTAAGTTGGATATTCAGAAAGCCTATGACACAGTGGAATGGGACTTTCTACTAGCATTTTTGGACATGTTTGGATTTCCAGCACAATTTATTCGGTGGATAGAAGAGTGTGTAACAACACCCTTATTCTCGGTGGGTCTGAATTGGAAACCCCATGGATTTTTTGCAGGCTCACAAGGGTTTAGGCAAGGTGATGCCATGTTGCATTATGTATTTGTTCTTGTGATGGAGGTGTTACAACTTTTATTCCTATAGTTGATTGAACAGGATGGCGTTTTTCATTCCATTGAAAATGTGCTCATGCTCGACTCGTTCAGCTTAGTTTTGCAGATGATCTACTGCTATTTTGTAAAGCTGATATGGATTCTATAGGGGTCTTCAAGCAGGGCTTAGATATGTTCGCATCATGGTTGGGTCTACGGCTTAATGCACATAAGAGCTACCTTATTATATCTCGCTCGGCACACGAGATTCCAGTAGAGTTGTTGGTGATGTTGGGATTCTAGGAAGGGCAGTTACCGATGAGAAACTTGCGACTTTCCCTTCTCTCGTCTCAATTATTCGAAAACAGATTGTCAGCCATTGTTATCGAAAATTGACCAACGTATTAAAGGATGGAGAGGTCTGGTGTTGTCCTATGCTGGGAGGATGCAGATCATCAAATCTATCCTTATGGCGTTGAGCATTTATTGTTCCTCAACGTTCCTATAGCCTAAGGTGTTATAAGGGAGATTGAGAAGCGACTTCTAGCATTCTTGTGGAAAGGAGGGATGACTACGGGCTATGCCAAGGTAGCATGGCAATATATATGTAAACTGTTATTGGAAGGTGGGAAGGGCTTACGAGACATCGCTACCTTAAATCAGGCTTTAAGATGGAGGGGAAAGCGGAAGTGGTGTCGTAAAATTGAAATTAAGTGGCTCTGTAAAGAGCACATTAACTCTCCAACAACCATAAAAGTTATCTCTCTCAATTATAGATTCCATCTACAAGGTGAAATTAAATATATGTTAGATTTTGTAAAAAACTGTAAAATAAAATTGAAAGGTGAATGAAGTTGTATCGTTGAATAAAGATATACATTTCTCCCATTATTTGAGTTCTGCTTCATCTTCTCTTGTGTGCAGAAAGAATTCTTTGGAGTATGTGCGGGGAGGGGGGGGAGGAGAGACACAGAGATGATATAAAATGGAGGATACAAAGACAAGAGGGTGAGTAAGTAATCGTTGGGTCATTTATTATGTATGTGAGTGTGTGAGTGTGAGTGAATGTGTGTAGATACATAAAGAGTGAATATGATAAATTTATTTAAAGTAGAACAAAAAATAAAATTCAATATCAACAACAACTAAACACAAGTTTAATAGGGAATACGAGTGTACTTATGACATATGAAATTGTGTCCAAATTCGGAATATTTACAGTGTTGCAACAATTTAAATACCGTACACTACATAAAAATGCGGGATTTAGCACATACTAGCAGGACATTCCAAAGCCCGTTTAATATTGAAATGGGTATTGGAACACAGTTGGAACAGAACTTGATAAATGACGACATGATGCCCATTTTTCATGTGTAGCATATATGCTAGAAAGATAAAATCTTTTTCTTTTCTAAATTCATATTATTTGTGCAATATAAGTGCAAAGTCCACTATTTTTTCATCAGAATAGTTTCTTTCATGATTTACTTATAGCGGACATCAATAAAGTAAAACTTAATAAAAAAAAGAAGAAATTAAAGCAACTTCAAGTATCTTTAAAGTATATTCAAATTATTCCTCGCATCTTTAAAACTCTGAGCAAAATTACTCTACATTACACAATTCCAGATACAGTTAGATCCCGTACTTTTCTTTGTGAAAATCCTTCATGGCTTGACCATGTTTGCTCCAGCAAGAATTGAATCTTAATTATTAGTTGATGAATTAGACCAATAAACGTACTTGCGCCACACTACTTTCAACAAATTCTCAGAATCATGGATTTATTGTTTGAATGTACATATAACTCCCATCCATAAATCACTAGTTTTCACCAATATACTAAAGAAAAAAAGAAAAGAAAAAGAAAAGAGAGAGAGAATAAAGAATCTTCACAAATCCAACCCCATACAAAATTAAAAAACTAAGAAAGCCAATTTTGAATTTTTGTTTTGAAGAGTTTGTTTCAAAAATCAAAGGTGAAAACAAAAAAATTGTATGTACAATTTGAAGATTGAGAACTTAGCAATTTTAAGTTAGTAATTCTTAAAAATTTATATTTAATAAAAGATCTAACCAAACGAAGAAGAGTGGAGATCCCACACATGTATATTTTTTTAGTAAAAAAAAAAAACGCAAAGAAAGCAAGAAAGAATGGAAGATCTGCCATGCCAGTTGTCTCTTGAAGGTACTTGTTGGGATAATGGTGGTGGAGGAGAAGGCAGAGGTGGTGCTGGAAAATTAAAATCTAGTGTCTCCAGAAAGAGCACACCATTAACTCTCCAATAGCGACAAAAGTTATCTTTCTCAATTATAGTTTTCATTTACAAGGTGAAATTAAATATATGTTGGATTTTGTGAAAAACTGTAAAATAGAATTGAAAGGTGAATGAAGTTAAATCGTTGTATAAAGATCTTCATTTCTCCCATTATATGAGTTATGCTCCATCTTCTCTTGTGTGCACAAACAATTCTTTGGTGTATGTGGGGGGGAGGGGGGAGAGATACAGAGATGATATAAAAAGGAGGATACAAAGACAAAAGGGTAAGTAAGCAATCGTTGGGTGATTTATTATGTATGTGAGTGTGTGAGTGTGAGTTTATGTGTGTAAATACATAAAGAGTGAATATGATGAATGTATTTAAAGCATACCAAAAAATAAAATTCAACATCAATTACAACTAAATACAACTTTAATAGGGAATATGAATGTATTTATGACACATGAAACTGTGTCCAAATTCAAAATATTTAAAGTGTTGCAACAATTTAAGTAACGTACACTACAAAAAAAGGCGAGATTCGGCACGTATCAGCAGGCCATTCCGAAGCCCGTTTCAAATTGAAATGGGTATTGGAACACAGTTGACACAAAACTTGATAGATGACGTCATGATCTTCATTATTTATGTGTAGAATATATGCTAGAAGATAAAATCGTTATTTTTTCTAAATTCAAATTATTTGTGCAATATAAGTGCAAGGTCCACTATTTTTTCATCAGAATTGTTTCTTTCATGATTTACTTATAAAAAAAAGAAGAACTTAAAGCAACTTTCAATATCCCCAAAATATATTCAAATTGTTCCTTGCATCTTTAAAACTCTAAGGAAAATTGCTCTTCATTACACAATTCTATATACAGTTACATCCCGTTCTTTTCTTTGTGAAAATCCTTCATTGCTTGACCGTGTTTGCTCCTGCAAGAATTGAATCTTAATTATTAGTTGATGAACTAGACCAATAAACATACATGTGCCACACTACTTTCAACAAATTCCCAAAATCTTGATTTTATTGTTTGAATTTACAAATAAATCCCATCTATAAATCACTAGTGTTCAACAATATACTATAGAAACATAGAAAAAAATATGAAAAGAGAGAGAGAACACAGAATCTTCACAAATCCAACCCCATAAAAAATTGAAAACTGAAGAAACCCAATTTTGAGTTTTTTTGTTTTTTTTAGTGTTTGTTTCAAAAATCAAAGGTGAAAACAAAAAAATTGTATTTACACTTTGAAGATTGAGAACTTACCAATTTTAAGTTAGTACTTCTTAAAAATTTATATTTAAAATAAAAGATCTAACCAAATGAAGAAGAGTGGAGATCCCGCATATGTATATTTGTTTAGTAAAAGAAAAAAAACCACAAAGAAAGCAAGAAAGAAAGGAAGATCTGCTATGCCTGTTGCACTTTTTGGAGGTACTAGTTGGGATGATGGTGGTGGAGGGAAAGGCGGAGGTGGTGGAGGTGAAGGCGGAGGTGGTGCCGGAAAATTGAAATCAAGTGGCTCCGGAAAGAGCACACCATTAACTCTCCAACAGCCATAAAAGTTATCTCTCTCAATTATAGTTTCCATCTACACGGTGAAATAAAATATATGTTAGATTTTGTAAAAAGCTGTAAAATAGAATTGAAAGGTGAATGAAGTTGAATCGTTGAATAAAGATCTACATTTATCTGATTATTTGAGTTCTCCTCCATCTTCTCTTGTGTGCACAAAGAATTCTTTGGAGTATGTGGAGGGGGGAGGGGGGAGAGATACAGAGATGAGATAAAATGGAAGATACAAAGACAAGAGGGTGAGTAAGCAGTCGTTGGGTGATTTATTATGTATGTGAGTGTGTGAGCGTGAGTGTATGGATGTAAATACATAAAGAGTGAATATGATGAATGTATTTAAAGCAGAAGAAAAAATAAAATTCAACATCAACCACAACTAAGCACAACTTTAATAGGGAATATGAGTGTAAATTTTGTCCAAATTCAAAATATTTAAAGTGTTACAACAATTTAAATAAATACTCTACAAAAAAAGGCAGGATTTGGCACAAATTAGTTGGGCAACCCAAAGCCCGTTTCATATTGAAATGGGTATTGGAACATAGTTGGAACAGAACTTGATAGATGACTTCAAGATCCCCATTTTTTATGTGTAGCATATTTGCTAGAAGATTAAATCTTTATCTTTTCTAAATTCAAATTATTTGTGCAATATGAGTGCAAGGTCCACTATTTTTTCAATAGAATAGTTTCTTTCATTATTTACTTATACTGCATGTCATTAAAGTACAACTTAAATAAAAAAAGAAGAAATTAAAGCAACTTCCAATATCTCCGTAATATATTCAAATTATTTCTCGCATCTTTAGAACTTTGAGTAGAATTGCGATACATTACATAATTCTTGATACAGTTAGATCCCGTTCTTTTCTTTGTGAAAATCCTTCATTGCTTGACCGTGTTAGCTCCTGCAATAATTGAATCTTAATTATTAGTTGATCAACTAGACCAATAAACATACATGCGCCACACTATTTTAAACAAATTCCCAGAATCTTGGCTTTATTGTTTGAATGTACATATAAATCCCATCCATAAATCACTAGTGTTCACCAATATGCTCCAGAAACAGGGAAAAAAAAAAGAAAAGAGAGAGAGAACACAGAAACTTCACAAATCCAACCCCATACAAAATTGAAAAATTAAGAAAGCCAATTTTGAATTTTTCTTTTTAGAAGAGTTTGTTTCAAAAATCAAAGCTGAAAATGAAAAAATTGTATTTACACTTTGAAGATTGAGAACTTACCAATTTTAAGTTAGTACTTTTTAAAACTTTATATTTAAAATAAAAGATCTAACCAAATGAAGAAGAGTGGAGATCCCACACATGTATATTTGTTTATTAAAAAAAAAAACCACAAAAAAAAGTGTAAAAAAAGGAAAGATCTGCCATCCTTTGCACTTTATGATGGTGGTGGAGGGAAAGGCGGAGGTGGAGGAGCTGAAGGCGGAGGTGGTGCTGGAAAATTGGAATCAAGTGGCTCAAGAAAGAGCACACCATTAACTCTCCAACAACCATAAAAGTTATCTCTCTCAATTATAGTTTCCATCTACAAGGTGAAATTAAATATATGTTAGAATTTGTAAAAAGCTGTAAAATAGAATTGAATGCTGAATGAAGTTGAATCCTTGAATAAAGATCTACATTTCTCCCATTATTTGAGTTCTGCTCTATCGTCTCTTGTGTGCACAAAGAATTCTTTGGAGTATGTGGGGGAGTGGGGGGAGAGATACAGAGATAATATAAAATGGAGGATACAAAGACAAGAGGGTGAGTAAGCAATCGTTGGGTGATTTATTATGTATGTGAGTGTGTGAGTGTGAGTGTGAGTTTATGTGTGTAAATACATAAAGAGTAAATATGATGAAAGTATTAAAAGCGGACCAAAAAATAAAATTCAGCATCAACGACAACTAAACACAACTTTAATAGGGAATATGAGTGTATTTATGACACATGAAATTGTGTCCAAATTCAGAATATTTACAGTGTTGCAACAATTTAAATAATGTAGACTACAAAAGAAGGGGGGATTTGGCACTTATCAGCAGGCCATTGCGAAGCCCGTTTCCTATTGAAATGGGTATTGGAACAAAGTTGGAACAAAACTTGATAGATGACGTCATGATCTTCGCATCTTTGAAACTCTAAGCAAAGTTGCTCTACATTACACAATTCTAAATACAATTAGATCCCCTTCATTTCTTAGTGAAAATCCTTCATTAGTTGGCTGTGTTTGCTACTGGAAGAACTGAATCTTAATTTTTAGTTGATGAAGTAGACCAATAAACATACATGCGCCACACTACTTTCAAAAAATTCCCAGAATCATGGCTTTATTGTTTGAATGTACATATAACTCCCATCCATAAATCACTAGTGTTCAGCAATATACTAAAGAAACAAAGAGAAAAAAAAAGAAAAGAGAGAGAGAGAACAAAGAATCTTCACAACTCCAACCCCATATAAAATTGAAAAATTAAGAATGCCAATGTTGAATTATTTTTTTTTTTGAAGAGTTTGTTAAAAAAATAAAAGTTGAAAACAAAAATTGTATTTACACTTTCAAGATTGAGAACTTACCAATTTTATGTTATTACTTCTTAAAATTTTTTATTTAAAATAAAATATCCTCAAATGAAGAAGAGTGGAGATCCCACACATGTATATTTGTTT
>NW_011628106.1:22204-31878 GCF_000512975.1 Sesamum indicum | reverse complement strand
GGTATTAACCCGGCCTCCTGAATACCGGCATTGAATTCTTCCATGGCCATCCTAATATCACCAGAAATTCCACATACCTCATTCATTTCTCGGACTGCATTAAAGTCCCCCCCTACTAGCCAGGGCTCGTCCGAGTGTTCATGTGCCAATGTTTCCAGAATAGTCCATAAGTTCCTACGATCAATCATCTCAGAGGCACCATAAACGATAGTAATAATGAGCGATTTACTGTCAGTCCTATTAGTGACACGACAATGCATAAGTTGATTCCTTGAATCAAGTATATGAACATCAACAACATTTGCATCCCACGCTACCCAAATACGGTTACCCACAGATGCATAATCAATAAACCATTTCCAATGAGGAAGCAGAAACGACTGAATATTCAAAGCATTATTGATACGAACCCGAAACTGTCAAGATTAGCATACTGATATTATTGACGATGTTAGGCAGAGGATATTGAGTCTTAATCTTTCTAGTTCGATTAGTACATGTGCTCTATATAGACTATGGCGTATCCCTTGGCCTGTCGAGGGAATACCCAATTAATTGTTGTACTGTACCATATTTTTCATTTATGAAAATTACCATTATCGAAAAAAAAGATTAGCGTACTGAACGATTTCGATTATTATCTATGTTATTTTAGGATTGATTTTCGTTCATCAGATCGAGCACATAGGCCTAATTAGTGAGCGGAGCGCTTTGCAAGAGTAGGAAAGCAAAAGTCTTATTGATACAATTGTATCAAGCTATTTTCGATCTCTTGTCTCTGTAGATACGGTCGATCTGAGATCTCATGTCTATAAAGACTGTCGAGCTATCGCTCTCATGATTCTCTAAAGTATTTTAGTACCTTTGTTAGCGGGCCTATGTTTAATATTAATCTCTCTACAAGTCTTCTAGGCTATCCTAGTTGATAGCAAAAGTCCTGGCGTAAGGCCTAAGCTTAATTAATTAGATTCAGAAGATACATTAATTAAAATAATCGCATGGGTCTCCTTAACTATATATTAATTTCTTAATATTATTTTCTTAAAATATTAGCTATTGGATTTATAAGATGAATATTTCTCTATAAGGATCTATTTGCTCGTTAACAAGAGTCGCAATTACTTACGTTCCAAAATACATAATTCACTTGCATTAATTTCCTAACTGAAATTTCTTTTTCTTAATTTAATTTCCACGAAAAGGTCAACAAAACCATCCGATTTATAAATTACATTGCCACATTCATTATGTACCGTGTGATTTACTAGACTCCGATGAGCACTCATTCTAATGTCTTCAAACTTTGCAAATCTACAAATTTTACTTACATTCTTCTGTGCAATTCTATATTTGAAAACGCAATGTTGATGTGCAGGTTTGATGACCATGACATGCAGCCTTCTTCGCTGCAATTCTATGTGTGAAAACTCAATTTTGATCAAGGGACTTTGGCATAACAGCAGGAAGAAGAGAGTTAGATAGGCAGCGGCTCGATGATTCAATCTGCGCTGAGATTGGTGCTCTATGTAATGGGTTCTTGTGGTGTTGCCTCTATGGGTAGTTCTCTTGGAGGTACTTGTCGGGAAGGTGATGGTGGAGGGGAAGGCAGAAGTAGTGCCGAAAAATTGAAATTAAGTGGCTCCGGAAATAGCACACCATTAACTTTCCAACCACCATAAAAGTTATCTCTCTCAAGTATAGTTTCCATCTACAAGGTAAAATTACATATATTTTAGATTTTGTAAAAAACTGTAAAATCGAATCGGAAGGTGAATGAAGTTGAATCGTTGAATAAAGATCTACATTTCTCCCTTAATTTGAGTTTTGCTCCATCTTCTCTTGTGTGCACAAAGAATTCTTTGGAGTATGTGAAGGGAGGGGGGAGAGACACACAAATGATATAAAATGGAGGATACAAAGACAAGAGGGTGAGTAAGCAATCGTTGGGTGATTTATTATGTATGTGAGTGTGTTAGTGTGAGTGTGAGTGTGTGTATGGATGCATAAAGAAAAATGAATGTATTTAAAGCAGAACAAAAATAAAATTCAACATCAACGACAACTAAACACAACTTTAATAGGAATATTAGTGTATTTATGATACATTAAATTGTGTCGAAAGTCGGAATATCTATAGTGTTGCAACAATTTAAATAAAATACACTACAAAAAAAGGCAGGATTTTGCACGTATCAGTAGACTGTTCCAAATCCTGTTTCATATTGAGATGGATATTGGAACACAATAGGAATAGAACCTGATAGATGACGTCATGATCACCATTTTTCATGGATTAAATTTTTGAAACTGGCAAAGCGTGCCAAAATGTGTTCCAAATAAATAGTTATAAATGTTGTTCCAAAGATAGTTCGAATATAGTAATAGTAGATGGTTGGAATTCTGTTTGAAACACAATATTAGAATTAGGGGCAGTCTTACATTGAATGTTCCTATATGTGAAACAACTGATGTTAAAAAAATTACGGTTAGTAAACGTATTCCACAATGAGGTACAATTTGGAACGATTTTGAGTACGCACCTAAGCAATTAAGTAAAAGAACATCCTAATTATGTGTTTTAATTAAAATGGAATGTGTTCAAATGATCGTCCCAACAACTGGTGCAATTTGGAACGATTTTATTATTTTATTAAATAGTGTATTACTAAGACAGTTCCAAATAAAGTACAACGACTATAATTTAACAGTGGAAAAACCATTCTTAATTCCATTGCAATGACCATTTCAAATTCCAAAATAATGGCTACTTTTAACGGCTAAATATGTGTTCTAGTAACCGTTCCAAATTTTTCTATATATATACGTGTTCCTCTCTTTCCATTTTATTTCATTATTTTCTTTCATTCTTCTTATTTTCTCTGTATTTCTTGAATCTCTCTGGAATTTCTTGATCTGTCACTATCCCACTAATATTCTTATACTCTTGTTCAGTTAATCTCTCTTGAATTTTCGTTGATATTTGAAGTTATTTTGATCAGGTAATAACTTTAAACCTTTATTTTGCAATTGATTATATTCGTTGTAATTTTGTCAATTAAATCTAACATTATAATGATATATGTATATATGTGTGTGTGTGCGTGTGTAGGAACCATGATCATATTAAGATAGTTGAGGAGATGAAAGTATGAGAACAACCAGCCCAGTAGGGTGGGTTTTAATCCATAGTTTGAGGATGGTGTTCTATATTTATACAATGGGCCAAATCTCAACATGCATATATTGATGGTGAGATAATTAAGTTTCCTTATCAGAAGTGCAAAAATGATTCTTTTGGAACCACGGACGACTTAAATTTGATTTGTATATGAAAGGTTTTAAGCCAAAGTATTATAATTTCACTTCTCATGGCGAGGAGAGGGTGCACGAGTATTTTGAGGCCGTCATCAAGGCCCCTTTGCAGAAGGAGCAAACTTCTGTTTCTCATGAGGTGGCGCACTGGGATGATGCAGCGCAGAGGATGATTTTCGGCCGCCAGGCTGACTTCAGGTCTGCTAATTATAACTAGGATGTTGTGCGTAATAATGATACAAGGTTCTGTCCTACTAAGGCAGTGCCTCGTTTATATTATGGTGGGGACCTTTATGATTATGTGTTTGGGCTGGCAGATCGGTTTCAGAATGTAGTGCACGGTGCAAAGCAGCCGTTCTGGAGCGGTTGCACCCAATCTCAATTGGGTTTGTTGCTGAGTTGGTGAATATCAAGATCGAGAGCCATATTTCTCAGCATATATCTGATCGTATATCCCAGAAGGCTGCTCATAAATTGGCCCGCGATTACACTCTCCCCATGGATTACTATAGTACTAAGAAGTTCATAAGAGATTTGGGTTTACTTGGTGAGAAGATCAGCGTGTAAGAATGATAGCATATTTTATCGGAAGGACGACGTTGATTTGGACAACTGCAAGTTTTTTGGAGAAGCTAGGTACAAGCCGACAGGAGAGCGAAATCCTAATCGCAAGAAGACCTCGTATGCCATTCTTAGGTACTGGCCGATTACCCTCGCCTGTAGAGGTTGTATTAATTATTAGAAATATATGAATCACTAATATGTTTGTATGTTCATAGTTAGTTAGTATGCTCTTTCGTTACATACGCTATCTTCAATACGGGCATGCAATTTTCGCTGTGTACGGATGCACATAATTAATTGAGAAAATTACAATCTTAGTTTTGCAATTTAGGAGTTGATATTTTTTATCTTGTACGAATTGATTTTTTTAATTTGGTCATATAATTTAGCAATTTTAGTATTTCTTCTGCTAATTTGATCTAAAATTCTACGTGATTTGCACATAACCCAATTAAGTTGTAATTTTATTTTTATAAATTAATTTCATGCAGAATCAAAATTTCATGAAATAAAAGTAAGGCTTTTGACCAATTTGTTGTCCAAAATTCTATTAAGTCCCTATATTGGAGTGTCTTCTACGTCCTAATTTAGGAATGAAATAGGGTTGTTGTTCATTGTTGAAAAAGCCATGTACCTGTGAACCATCTATTTCGATAGTATGGTTGGAAGGAGTCCGTAAAATCGAGGACTTGGAATACCCAAAAAAAGACGGTCAGAAGAAGTTACGAATTTATGAGGGCTTCATTTATTTTGAAAGCATGTTAGGCCGTTTTTAGAGCATTAAAAATGGACTATTAGGCTTTATTACCAAAAATGGCAAAATGATCATAAAATTGACTGAAGGACCGAATCTAAGCAAAATGAAAAGATACAGGAGTAAACTAATATTTTCAAAGTTAAAGGACAAAAATAATTTTGGAATATAAATAGAGGACTATTCGAATCTTTTTCCCTTTATATTATCTCCAAAAGTAAATCCAAACATACACACTATTTCTAATACATAGTTATTTATCTTTGTTTTTCTCTCTCTATGTCCACAAAATACATAAAAACAAATAAAAATGAAACGAAACATAGTGTTAAACTTTCAGCAAGATTATCAACATCGAGCAACAAAATCAAATTTATTAAAAAAAAATATGAAATAATATAAAGGTATAGATTACCTGAGTTGCTGTAGGAGGCCTTCTAGGTGTATTGTTAATGTGTTCCAGTCCAAGATATTGCTCCCAAGAAACACAAAATACTGCTTCTCTGTAGAGTCAAAACATATTATGAAATTTAAGCGCATCTGCATATAAATATTGTCACAGAGTGTGTCTGTGTGAGATAGTGAGTGAGACCTGGAAATGGTCGAACAAAGTATCTGAGTCCTCCAAGTATTTTGCATGACTATGCGACATAAAAGCAAATCTCCACTGCATAAAATGGAGAAGATTCAAGCAGAAAGTAGAAGTTGCAGCATGCCTAACCACATAAGCATCATACCATCATTATCATTTTCATACCATCTGGTTTTGAGCATCCTCATGCATGAGGTGACACACATGAATCGAACATTTACTTGGGCCAAGATATTTCTTTTCCTCTTGAATTTGTAATGAGAAATTATTGAAGTGGAGAAATTGTTGATATTAAAGATGAACATATGGGGAAGCCAATTTTAAATGAAAAAGTGTCGTAGCCTATCAAATACACAGTACTAACATGGAAAGCAATTAGCAAGATATTTTTTGTTATGTGTATCACCTGAAAAATGCAAGCATTTATATACATAGACAAAAATATGTATAGAGATAGAAACTGACCTCGTCTGCTCGTAAAGTCCAGCGATTGTCATTTATTGCTGCAATCTTATCACTATTAGAATATATCTGTAGGAACTTCAAGTTTCAACAACTTGAAAAAATAAGCATAGAAGGCTAGACATAAGGAATTTCTAAGATCCATTTGGAAACACAACATACAATTCACTAATTGAAGACCACATGGGCAAAATACAAAAACCTAGGAAGTACTGAGACTCAACTTCCAAGTCAGAGTGCATATGTCCGACACGTGCAATTTGTGTGTAGTCAACGCATACAAGATTTTTCAGTGTAAAATAAATTGAATTTAACTACTTAACTTGGATTATTAGGTAAAAGTTTAGAATCATATTATTTTGATATTAATATTACGAACCTAATGAATGAAACAAAAAGAAAATGCAATAATTCAGGACCTTATAGATCTTGTGCGAGAATACTTCTAGCAACCTAAGCTCTGCATTTCCATGAGAAAGTTTCACCTATTTAATGTAAACATTGCAACAGTTAAAAATCATATAAAGCTATGTTATGCGACAAATCTTAGAATTCTAGGAACACAGTAACGCACACTCCCGGTAATAACTTGTCAGCTATATTACCTTCTCCTTGAGATGCTCAAGCACATCACCAACAGTGCTTTCTTTTGGCAGCCCAATACTATGAGTTTCCAGCTATATATGGAAAACAAATAAGATATTTAATGTTTGCTAAATATATAATAAATTGGCAAAAGATATTTAATGTTTGCTAAATATATAATAAATTGGCAAATCTTGCATATGTATGCACTTTGTTAGTTTCAGACCCTCATCAAATGAACCCCGACTTAGAGTTGTATGGATGCATACTTGGTCATAATGCAGCAGCATCTCTAACAAGTTTTCTACTCCACGATATCTTATAGGATGAGCTTTTGGTCGCTGAGAGTAGATATTGTGTGATGTAAGCCGTAGTTTGGACGGATCATCGACTCCGAGTTGGTTTGCTACTTTTTTAACAATTTCATCATATGAATCAAGCTTTGACTTTCACAATTAGTGGAATTTGAATAGCAGCGTTAAGTGGATTAATATACCATTCATAACATAGGAAATTACACTCTAGAATTAAAAGTCTATCTTCTATTGAACTCACAGTTGTAAACAAAATTAATCCTTTTTAGGGTTTTCCAAGAGGCAAAAGTGGATAACCTACAGAAGAACAACCAAAAGGGTCAGGATATATTAGATGAAAGTTAGAAGCATCACATCATTGCTTTAACAATAAGTTAGTTACTGGGAAAAAGAATACTTTTGGACTTAGAACCATTATTTTGGGGTAACTGAAAGGAAATAGATGTTATAAATTGGGTGCATTGAGTAACTAATAGTGTCCAGGTATGCACACTTACATGCACACTAAGATAATGAGAATCAAGACCAGGTGCAAGAGAAAGAGCACAAATTTTAAAGAATCGTCGAAGATAATATGACAAGATCACTTGAAAATATTATACTCCGATATGATTCATTGTTTCTCCGAAGTGACAATGTACATATTTTATATTTTGTATATTTTTAAGCAAATAATAGCATCAAATACCAAAATACTTCAATAGGTAAAACCTTTTGTAGTCAAACAAATAATACGGGCTAGGAAAGTAATTGATTATGCTTTGTTGAGACAATTAAAGTACACAATAGTCAATATGAGGCACAACATTGAATATGTGATAAAAGGGACCATTTGAAGGAGGAGAAATGGAAAGAGAGAAAATAAAAGAGAAGTCAGAGAGCAATAAAGCACACAAACATCAGCATCACACTAAGATAACGAGAAACAAGGAACAAGAGAGGGAGAAATAGAAAGAGCGAGGAATTTCAAAGAATCGTGGAAGATATTATGATGAGATCTGTTGGGAATTTATCAACAAAGTGATGAACCCAAATGAAACAATAACTATAGAGATAGTGGTGGATTTGAAAACCCTTATACAATAATTTCATATCAATGAATAAAGGAAGAATAACAGAAAAATAGCAATATGGAAAGCAGTAAAGTAATTGGCTCAGGAGCCAGATCCGGCAACCGAATGCCTAAGCGCCACCACCCACCGTCAAAGCTCATGGTTGCAAAAAACCCACAAAGCCACCAAGACACAAAAACCCACAAAGAAACCACTTGGGCTTCATTTAGAATCACTCTGAATCCAGTAAGAAGTTTCTTTCACACTCAGCAAATATTCTCTCAAAGTATTTCATGAAGAGGGGTTTTAGTTTTGTTGTTGTTCTATTTCTTTAACCATAGAAGACCAATATATATATATATATAACAACCATATTTGAAATCATGTAAGGAAATATAAAGATCTATAAATGAATACAACAATAACAATAAAAATAAATTATATAATGCAATAAATCATATTACAATAAATATAACAACCAAATAAATTTATGAAGCAGAAATTAAAGACAATTATGAGTAGAAGAAAACTTACTTGAGTATCGGAATTTCTATACAAAGATTTTACAGAAAAATTAGATGTACAAAGATATTAATTATCCAAGACATCCTATTTCTATAAGAAGAAGTGAATGAAGAGGAAATGGACAAAGTACAAGAGAAAGAACTTGGACGAAGCAAATGCTAGAGAGTGTCTGAGAAAAGCTCTCAAAAATAAGTTGTGTTTTTCCCTCCTACAAAGCCTCTATTTATAGAAATGGTTGATCTTCATCATGCACTTGAATTATTTGCTTGTTGTGGCTCTCAATCAAGCCTCCATAATGCAGCAAGTGGGCTGCAAAAGCTGAAATGAATTTTTGGATTTTTTATTTTTTATTTTTTACTTTTTTTATCATTATTACATCATCTTCAATTTGTATGAAATTTGTTACAACAAAGAAATTTGTTACATCAAACTTAACATTCATGGAATTGGACTAAAAATACCAAAGCAATCATCTTCATTTTCATCTCCGAGATGAATTGGCGATGGTGAATCTTCTTTGTCACTTTGTATTTCTTCAAGAATTTTATGCATTTCTTTAGTGGTTGTTTCTTTGGCAATTCTTGCTGACAAATTACTTTTCGTCAACAGAAATTGTTCTTGCTCTAAATTGATTTCTTTGCCAAGAATTGTTGATGTTTTGCACATTGTGGGATTTCGCTTGAACCACTCCAAAATTGTTGTTTGTTCAAATGTTTCTGTCTTCATTTTGTCCCACCATTTTACAAAGCATTTCTTCCATAAGGAAAATATAACTGTATCTTCATCAGTTTGGATGGGTTTGAATTGAGGTTCGATTTTCAAAATCCCAGTCAAATTAAATTGGATGTAGAATTTAAGTAAATTGGGGAGATGTTGTCCTGGAAACATATTGATCTTGAGATTTTCTATGAAGAATTTGAATGCCTCTTGGACCGTCTTTGGAAGAATTTGTGGTACCGGACCAAAATAATACCACCATCTGATGAACCAATTTGGAATTTTCTCTAGAGAAATTTTAGTGACAAAAAGAAAATAGAAAGACATGGTATTTTTCTCATTTTGTTTAAGAAGGAAATGCTAAAAGGCTTTGATATAGTCCCAATAGGATATCAAAGGATATTTTTTATTTGGTATATTTTTGAGGTCATAGGGACTTTTTCCCCAATCGGACAAAGAAAGAATGAAATTTATTAAAATTTTTCTATAGCCAATTTATGAGGAGTTGGCTGGGGCTCCTTTAGGGGGTATATTTTGAATAAAAATAGATCTTGTTGAGACAAGAATCTCTTCATAGAACTGTTGGGTCTTTTGAGGATCTCCATAAATCCTGTTACGGTTTTCATCAAGAACCATTATTGCCATTAAAACAGGATTATCTTGAGTTTGTTCATTTATCCATTCATCCTCAATTACACAATCAAGGTGAAAATTTGTTTTCCCAAAATATGGCGAGATTGGTGAATTGGATTGGGAACTGGTAGGCCTAGCAGTAGAAGTTCTTGCTATGTCTTTAT
>NW_011628106.1:6301-22179 GCF_000512975.1 Sesamum indicum | reverse complement strand
GAATTGGTTTCCCCAAAGGGGTAAATCTGTTGGTAATTTGGATGGGAGTTTGTGGTAATGATGGTGTGTTTGAGGTTGTTTGGGTAAGACTTTGTTTTTTTGGTTGGAGAGATGGGGGTAAGACCCGTAATGGTTTTGGATTGTGCGAAATTTGTGGCTTTAAAATTTGAAGATTTTGGGGTTTCAATTGGGTCTTCTCTGTTATTAGAGAAGGGTATTTTAATTTGAGGATTTGGGTTGTTGGCTTTGCTAAAGGGCTTACCTTTAGCTTTGAATCTTCACCTAATTTTGACATCCCTGCAAGAACTCTCTTGTCAAATAGTCAAGAATGTGATTGTGAGCTCCTTTAATATATTCAATATCAAAATCAAATACAGATAATAAAGTTTGCCATCTTCCAAAAATTGAAACTAAATTTTTAACATCTTTTGTAAGTACATCTTTTGTAGCTCGACAATCAATTTTTAAGAGAAATTTTTTATTTAACAAATCATCTTTGAATTCAGAAATGCACAATACAATAGATAATATTTCCTTTTTTATTGTAGGATAATTTTTCTGAGCTGTAGTTTTCCAAGCTCCAGAATAATATTTTACTATTTTTTCTTTATTATTAATAATTTAACTAAGAATACCTCCATATCCTAGTTCGGATGCATCTGTTTGTACAGTTTTTGGTGCAGTTGGATGGCATATACTTAGATAAGGAATTTCTTTAATTTCTATTTTTACGTTTTTCACTAAATCTGTATGAATTTGGGTCCAAGGTGGTGGTGGAGTTTTAATCTTTC
Organism: Sesamum indicum; assembly: GCF_000512975.1. Lineage (NCBI taxonomy): Eukaryota > Viridiplantae > Streptophyta > Magnoliopsida > Lamiales > Pedaliaceae > Sesamum > Sesamum indicum. The sequence goes on along the minus strand of NW_011628106.1, from coordinate 21,388 downwards.
ATATAATGGTTTACATGTTTGTCTAAGATTTGGATAAAAATCTGAAACATAATTTAGGCTTCCTAAGAATATTTGTAGTTGAGTTTTGTCTAAAATTTCGTCTGGAAATTTTTTCCCAAAAGTTAGAGATCTTTGAATTGGGACAATAGTTCCCTGATAAATTTGATGTCCTAAAAATCTGATATTAGTTTGGAAGAGTTTTATTTTAGGGGCTGATACAACTAAGCCATTATCTTTCATGGGTTTAAGAAATATTTGTAAATGTTTCTAGTGTTTTTCTATATTTTCAGTGAAGACTAAATCATCATCAATATAAACAATGGTGAATGAAGTATATGGAGTGAAAATATCATTCATAATTTTTTGAAATTCTGAAGGACCATTTTTTAACCCAAATGGCATAACATTCCACTCAAATTGACCAAATGGGAGAGTAAAAGCTATTTTATAATTATCTTTTTCATCCATCTCAATTTGCCAGAATCCAGATTTCATATCAAATTTAGAAAATATTTTTGCATTATAAAGTCTTTTAAGAAGATCTGTTTTATTAGGTATGGGATACCTAATCCATCTTAATGCTTTATTTAAAGATTTGTAATTTATAACTAAACTAGGTGTCCCTCTTTCCAATTCTGCATTTTTCTAGACATAAAAAGTTGAACAAGACCAAGGAGACTTTGAAGGGCGAATTAGTTTTTTATTAAGAAGATATTGAATTTTTTTTTTTTTTTGTAATATTCTAATAATTCTTGATTCATCAGTATTAGCCTAGCTTTAGTAGGAATTTGTCTTTCGTCAAAATTTGTTTCATAAGGGAGAGTCATTACATGTGTTTTCATTTCCCAGAATGCATTTGGTAATTCTGAACATACTTGTTTTTTAATTTGATTTTGAAATTCAAGAAATTTTCTTTTGAGTGAAAGGTGCAGAAATTTGTTCTTCTATTTTCTTATGAGATATTTCATCTTTTAAAAAGAGAATTTGTTTTTCTTTATTACTAATTTCTTGAAATATAAAAGTATCTTGTACTATTTTAATATCTCTTTAGGTTACAAGGAATTGAAATTGAAATAAGATATCTTTTCCCATGGCTTTAGTTCTAATCCCTTCAGAACTTACATTAATTGGATAAAGCATTTGAAGGAAAAGATTTCCTAAAATTATTGGAGTATTAAGATCTTTAACTAGCACAAAACTTGTTTTAAAACAAATTCCATTAACTAGCACAAAACTTGTTTTAAAACAAATTCCATTATTACACACATGGGCTTTTGAAAGTTTGAAGTTAATTTTGAGATTAGTTGAATTAGCAACTGAGAATTTTTCTTTAGTTTTTTCAAAATATTTAGTGGGGATTGATCCTTTTTTAATACAATTCATGTCTGCTCCTGAATCCATTAAAGCTATAGCATTTAATTTAAAATCTTCAATAACTAAATTAATTGTTACATACCATTTTTGATAAGCAATTCTAGCGATGGTATTAACGAACGTTTCTTCTTCTTCAGAAACTTTAGATGGGGATACTTTGTTGGAATTTTCTTTGGAAATTTGATTTTGAAGTGTTAAAAATAAAATTTCCTGTTGTAATTGATCATTGTTTTCTTTTAAAGTTTTAACTTTCTTTCTTAATTGTCTAACTTCATGTTTTAGGTCAGATATTGAAACTTTAGAATTAGAAGAATGAAACATATTCATAATCTTTGAGAAATCTGTTTTAGGAGGGGATTTTATTTTCTAAGGATTTTCATTTGAAATTAATTCTTGAAGTTTATGGAGGTAAATTTCTTTATCTTCAGGATTTTGGATTTTATCAATAAGATCTAAGATTAAGGAAAATTGGTTAGTTAAGGTAGCTATTTGTTTATTACAAAGACATAATTACAACTATTACATTTATTATTATTTTCTGAATTAGAGTTTTGGGATTCTTCTTCTGAGGAGAAATATCCTTCATCTGTTTGGATTTGATCTAGTTGTTCTTCTAAGTTAGAATTTTCAATTTCAAATACTTTTAAATCTTCTTCATCTAAAATTCTTAATAATTGGTTTGTTAATTCTTCTCCTAGACTTAATTCATAAATTTTCTTTCGCATTCTACAAATACTGGCATAATGACCTGATTTTTGGCATTTATGACATGTAATGGAGTTAGGGACACTAGAATACTTTTTCTTTGACAAATTTTTTCTTTGGAAATTAGGTTTAGAAAAGGGTTTATTAGAGGATTTAAAATAAGTTTTCTTTGATGATCTATGTCTATGATTGTTACAGTGTTTTGACTTTGATGATGATGATGGTGACCTTATTTTTTGAAATCCAAATTGTTTACACCAACTTCCTAATTCTTTTCTTATAGTAATATTTTGTTTCTTTAATTGGGCTTTTAAGGTAAAATTCATTGCACAATTGTAATCCTACAAAATTAATATGATTTAAAATTTTTCATAAGAAAGGGATGCAGTATTTTCATATTTTTCTTGAATATTTTCACGGACTTTTTCTGCAAACGATTTTGGTAATCCTGAAATAATTTTTCTTTCCAAAAATAACTATCTGCATCATTTCTTTAACAGATTTTCGATAAAAAGACATCTTTATACCATCTAAAATCCTGGAGTTTTCTACACTTTAAATTTTGTAAAAATTTTGTATTTCTTTCTTGATATATTTGAGGATTTCCTATAAGATGAATAATAATTGTATATATTCGAAAAGATATTGCATTAGAAATAGGTCTTCCTTCATCATTATTAATAATACTTCCTTCTTGACCTTTTTTAACTGATGGGTGTAGAGACCACAAAAAATAATTCCTACAACACTTGTGAAAGTGAGAGTAGGGTCGATTCCACAGAGACTGGCTTTAAGTTGATTTCTTTGAGAAAAAGAAAATAAAAGAGGGGAGATTTGATGATAAAAAGAAATAATTAAAACTAAATAAAATAGAAAACAATTGAAACTACCTGACGAAGATACGAGAGAGAGATTTTTCGGTTGAAGTTAGATCATGCTTGATTCTTGTGAATTGATCATTGATGCAAGAATAACACACGTATAAATAAATAAATCAATTATAGTGTTGGTACGACCTAACACCTTACCTTTCCTTACCATTTCATCAGCCAAGGTACAACCGTCGACTAGATCCCTAATTAATAGACAACCCTCAAAACGTCCACAAGATTTAATCTATTAACAACATTAAGAATTAGAAGGCCGGATTCTAATTAGCAAACTCCTACGAGGATAATTCGTTTAAACTAGATCATACATTCCCCATAACACAACTAATTAATATGACATAATTAATCATGCTATGTTGCTACTAAGCATTGAACTAAATAAACAAATACACGAATTTATAAAGTCCCATTAGCTATGCAAACCTTCTTGATAATGAATAACCGGCCGAGTCATTCATGAATCAGACGTTTGTAATAAAAGCATAGAGAATAGCATGAATATTCATTTAACAAGTGTAAAAGGAGCAGATTAGATCCCACAATATATTAAGAATTAAGCAATCACCATACCTTAACCAGAAAATAAGGCATTTAGCCTGACATGTTAATGGAAGAACACATGAAAAGTAAAGTAAGAAAATATTATTAAAACTAGAGAAATAGAAGAGTTCAAAAGTTGTCTCTTAAAGTGAATTACATCACCTATGTATAATAGCTAAATACCTAATTCTACTAGGATTACAAGTAGATTCCTAATTGAACTAAAAGATTTATAGAAATAGAATATGATGCTAGTTAAACTCCTCATTAATCAAAAGTAGTCCAAGCAGCTCCAAACTCTTGCGAAATATTGAGTTGGAGTCCTGTCTGAATTTCCATTTTGGTGTTTTTCTTCATTTTCCATTTTATTTGTACTAATGCTGCAAAATAATATTTTGGTGTTTTTCTTCATTTTCCATTTTATTTGTACTAATGCTGCAAAATAATATTTAATTAGGAGCATTTGATCACAAAATAGGCCAAAATTTTACATGATATAAGCCCAAAATGCGACCCTATCATTAACACTTGAAAGAATTTGAGTTTTGGCTTCAACAGTTTTCGTATTATCCCACCAACCTTTTAATTGACCATTGAATCCTAATATAAGATTTTTGGCAGCATCTTCATCTGTTAATCCTGCCCTTTCTTTGTAAATATTTGATACCATAACCATTTATTTACATAAGCTAAGAATTTGATATTTAGACAGTGTATCTAGGTTCCATTCATATATTGAATTTCCATTAAAAGACCTGAAGTTTTGGACTTCTTCTATTTTTAGATCAGGGGAAGTTGGTTTATAATAATTTTTATAAGGTGATAAATGCTGGACAGGGTTAACAGAAAAATTTTGCTCATTATCAGAATCTTCATGATTTTGTTTTATTGTATTAATGACTTTTTCTTTACCTAGATCTCTTAATCTCTCTTGAATACCTAAGAGAACAGATTTTCTGAATTTAATTTTGGTATATGATCAGAAATTTGAAAATGAAGATTATTAGCAGTGATGTGAAGAGTTTGATCTTTAAACGTTATTAGACAGAATGATGAAGGCTCTTTCTTTTCTAAAGTTTCTTCAATTTAGTTTTCTATTCGATCTAATTGTTTTCCTATGGAATGGAGGATTAAATTTGAAAAATTATTTTGTTTAATCTGAACAGTGCTTACCTCATTGGTAGATGGTTCACTTTCTGGAAGACATTTGATGATTTGGCCTTTTATGGAGATACCGGATTCCTCTAAAGGTGGATGTTCGCTGGAGATTATTAACTCATTAAGCTTTGTTCATTTTTTGAGAGTTTTTTGGATGACTGCTAATTTATCATCTCCATATGTTTGAAATAAATAGGAGAAAAAAGGAATATTTTTTTTAGTGTGTGAAATGTACTCATACCATTCAGATATGATGTTTGCTCTTTGGGGCTCAGAGAAATTACTCATGAACCATTTTCTATTGAAAATGTTTTCTTCATAAAGAAAGTGTTTTTTAATAAATTCTTTATCTATTAAAAATTCTTTGGTAATTGTAAGAATTTGTGATAGTGCATAATTGGGGGATCCTGTTTCCTCATAATCTTGATATATTGGTTGTGCAAGGTTTTGATCTATTCTTATTCCTTGAAATTTTGAAGAGGTAGGTCTAATTATTTTTGAAGTTGAGTGTCTAGAAGGGGAGATAGGATGAGAGAAGGAAGTTCTATTTGTTTTTAATGAATTTTGTCTACAAAATTTTATTCCTACGTATCCATCTTGATGTTGAGTTATTTGGTCAATTTCTGAATTTTCTATGGGCTGAGTAGGGGGAATTGATCCGGATGGTAGATTCCATATTACTAGTAACGTAACATTTTTCCATTTTATAGTTTTTGAAACTAAAAGATTAGATTTGGCTCTATTTATTTTCCAAAATACTGTTTGACCTGGTGATTTAGTGTGTGATATGGCTTGAATATCTAGGCCAGTATTAGTAATTTTGTAATGTAGCCTATAGAATATTTCATAAATATGGGATCCAGTCTTAATTTTATTATTGTAATTTTTTACATTTAAAGTGAGAACATCCAAAATATGAGGATCATTAAGAGAAATGGTAAAATTTGAAAATAAATTGAAATAAATTGGACCATTATAAAGACTAGTTTCTACTAAACCAAGTAAGGAATCATAAATATTTAAGTGTCTACAATCTCTTAAAGCAATAAACACACTGGTGTCTAATCCTTCTCTTGTTAAAGGTTTTATAGCAATTTGAACAAAACCAATATGCAGAAATTTATAACTATTCTTAATATGTTTAATAATAGAAGATTATGAAAATAAATGTAATGTTTGTTGATCAGATACTAAAGGTAAAACTTGTTCTTCTGTCTTTATAGTATATGCCGACTTAAAATAATAAATGATTTCTTAAAAATTTCTTTAGTATTAATTTTTGGAAGTTTCCAATCAAATAGATCTCTGTCTTCCCACAATGTTTCTCCTGTGGTAATTATATTCGAATTTTCTTGATTGTCCCCTGATGATTAGGCTCCAGAATTCATGCCTCTTATGAATTTATCCATAATATCAGATTTTCATACTTTACACTTTCGGATCAGACAATGATTTATCGCGTCACAAATTATGAATTTTTATATATGGATATATCCAAGAGTTGCATATATATATATATAGATAGATAGATAGATAGAACACAGAGAACAGAGATAAAAAGAGGTGAGATGATGAGAGATTTTCAAAAGTATTGGAAACTTGAGAGGAACAAAACCAGAGATAGAAAGGAGGGAGAGGAAGAGGCGTTGGCTGAATAGTGGAAGAATAGGGTTAAGTAGTGATTTAGGGTTAAGTAGAAGAAAGGTCGGATCGGGTAATGGGCAGGGCAGCAAGTGGGTTTCCAACCAAGTGGGGGGGGGCATGGGCCAAAAAATCCAACAACATCATTGGATAATATAACATTAAACTCCAGAATGATTCACGGTTTCTTGGAGAAACAATGTACATGTTTTATATTTTCTATAATTTTAAGCGAATAATTGGAGCACATATCCAAATACTTCAATAGGTAAAACTTTTTTATAAAACAAATAATATGGGCTAGGAAAGTAATTTAAAGATGCTATCTTTAGGTAGCTTAGACAATGGTCAATATACAGCACATCACTGAGTATGTGATAAAAGGGACCATCTCAAGGAGGAGAAACACATAGAGAAAAATAAAAGATAAGTTGGAGAGCAAGCATGAACACAAATGTCTAATATACCAGTGAAATAAATGGGGTGGTTGTTCATCTTAAGAGATTTGCAGCATAGGGTGCTTGCAATAGCAAGCTCCAATGTGGCAAATATGAGTCTCATCTATGTTAGCCTCTTATTGCTATTTTTAAGTATAAAATTCAAGTAAAAACATAACGATTCATTTTGTAGGCTCGAGATATTGGATAAGCGTAAACTCGAGAGAGCTAGAGATATGGTTTTCAGTCAAATGCAAAGCTACTATATGAAGTCTAAAATTATAAATAACTATTATTATTACACTACAAAGCAAACCTATATAAGAGAATTTGAGTGAGAAGGAACTATTTGAAAGAATAACAAGGACAACATCTAGTAGAAATATACTCTCATTAAAAATAACTAAAAGTTGAAGGTTAGAAAGAAGTATGCACGTGCATGCTCATCTACACCTAGGTTCGGATGGAGGAACGTATAAAGTGAGTTTTGATATAAATGCGCATCCGCATCTACGTCGGGAGAGAGGAAGGCATGAAGTGAGCTTGACGTAAATGCTTCTCCGCATCTAGGTCTGGAGGGAGGAATTTGAGCTTGTCATAAATGCTCATCCGCATCTAAGTTCAGGGGGAGGAAGGTGAGAAAAAGTGAGCTTGTCTTGCATGGTAATTCGCGCCTAGGTCTAGATGGTGGAAATTAAAAAACAAGAAAGTGTGACGTACATGCTCATTCGTGTCTAACTCTGGACGCTTAAAACTATAAATTAGTGAGCATGATGTGCATGCTCTGCCATGTTTAGGTTTGGAGGGAGGAAGTTGAGAAAGAAGTCAACTTGACTTGCATGCTCATCCATGCCTAGGAACGGAGGGAGGAAAGTACGAGAGGTTTCGTATTTCTCTATATTCGAATAACCAAAAAATTGCAATAAAGTTGAAATTTGTACATGGTTTTCAGTCTCAACAAATGAAACCTCCTTCAAAAGATTTTTTGGTTCAAGGTCAGAGAATAACTAGGAAACACCCAACATATTTAAAATATTCCTACAAAATGAGCAACCAGGGGGAACAGAAAAAGAGGATTGGACCTCTTCTGAGTGAAGTGTTTACATTAAAGAAAAGCTCAAATATGAAGAACTGCTAGTTATGAAAGAGGCAATTTCGAAAAATATTAATGAGCTATTGAAATGAACTATATGCCGAAAAGGTCCAAGTTAGACCAATATGGATTATGTTTGATTCTTTAGGAAAAGATATTCCCACAATCCACTAACACGATCAACATAAGAATGGAATATGACATGTGAAACATATATCTTGTAACTACAATATAGTGCTTCTACCTAAGATGCAAATGCATACAGATAAATATATATTAATATCAACATAATATTTATGAAAATGTACTTGAAGGCTATGCTGGTATTCAAGGAAAGATGGAATATTCAGGCAACGAAATAGCTTCCTTATTTGAGCAGGCAGTGACTTTTGATACCAGAAAATGTCCCCATCCTCTAGCTGCAATAAAAGAAACTGGAAAGTTATCAAAATACAATCTTTGTCCTGACAAGATACCTGTGCTTGTGATTTTCAGATACCTGGTTAGACGTAAATATAGGTCCCGTGACAATGTAAGCACACATGACTGTGGGCTCAAACTTTATCTCCTGAGAAGCAAAAGACACAAGATATTTTCACCATTTAAAATATATTTCGGCATTTTGTGAAAGATATCTTCAACATTTAAACTGTATATGTGCATTTTATGAAAGATATCTTCACCATTTACAATGAATATGTGCATTATATTCCATATGCACAACAATTTTTAAGTCCTTGTAAAGAAATTGCATGTACATGAGTTATGTGCATCTCCATGACATTTGATAGATGCAATAATAGCTCCGTTTAATGAAAACAGTTGCATGTGGTTTTCATTTTAAGTTGTAGCTAACAACAATCTGTTAGTACTGTTACCAGGATGTAGAAATAAGCAAATACTATCTCTTCCATTCATATATTGGAGCAAACCTCAAAGAGTTCTATCTCTTCATCAGGAGCATAGCCTGCAAGTTGATTTAACTTCTCTAGAATATCTGATGGCTTGTCATAGCTCTTGACAAAAAGTCTTCCAGCATATCTGGTATGAAATGAGAGTAGATTAAAGGCCAATACCATTCTTTTATCTTTACATTTTAGGGAATTACTTGTGTCTATCCTTTCTATAGATATTTACTCCACATAGAACCTCATGGGAAACAAGGGAACAAGAAATATACCTTAACTCCCCTTTCTCAGGCTCATAAGCTTAAAGAATAGTAAAATGTCATCACTTTCTTTATCAGGGAGAGGGCCCGCGCACAAATCCTTAATCATAGTACAAAAATTTAATAAGACCAATGATGTAAAGAAAGGCATCCAAAGCGCATTTACTGCATACATTGGGAATTATCACAAATTACCTGTGCAAGCTGTACTTCTAAAAACAACTGCAGTTCATCATTCGAATTCTTACTATCATATAACAATCTGAAATGAGGGCGACCACCAATCATACAATCATATGGCTGACATTCAAAATGTTAAGTATCCTCAATTTAGTACCCATGTAAGTAACTCCGAAGTGGAAACGGTGTCGACCAAGATCAAAAGCAGAGTCAATCAACAAACTCTAATCACGCCTTCCACATATGTTTCTGTCTGCAAGTTTTCTCTTTTTTTTAATTCTTTTATATATTTTTAGTTTTACAGACATTTTATATAAATTGGATTATATACAATCCTTCATTGAAATTTGATATAATTATACATAAACTGTCTGTATTTTGAAAAATTACATTTAATAACAATATCTTTTATTTTCATCCAATAATTTAATCCCTCTACTAGTCAAAATTCATAAAATTTTCTTATATATTAGTAAAAGATATTGGAATGGAAAATTATATTTATCCGCGAATGACTTACTACTTATTGCAGGTCAAACAAATTTTACCTAGCAAAACAAAGGGTGAAGATATACCTCCTCACATTTATTAACGTGCGTGAAGATGTATAAGAGCAGTTTAAATAGAAAAAAAATTATTTGACGTTTAATAAATCAGTAATAAGTCAATCAAAGGTAAATATGGATTTTCATTCAATTTTGTTTTGCTAATGTCAGCACATTTGGTAAATTTTGACTAATGTGGGGAACTATTTATTAGATGAAAATAAAATTAGTAGTACTAGATGTAATTCAAATCACATAGAGTTCATGTATAATTATACCAAACTTAAAGAAAAGGCGGTTTAATTATCCCAAAATAAGTACATATTTAATACTATAATGTAAAATACATTAGAATTGTGTTAAGTGAATATCTTATTTTTTGAATTCTATAAAAGAATCTGATAATTTAACTTATATATTTACTAAAGTTATGATTAATAAATGATTTAGTATTTTATATGCTGTTGCATACATTGACATATAATACTACTTCTTCTTCTATTTTATTTTACGTAATTAACAAAATAATAATTTAAATTGCTATAGCAGTATCTTAATTATTTCATAATCAGTTTGATTTTATTTTTAGAAAATTATCTTTTCAATTACATATATATATATATATATATTATTAAACAATTTTGTTATATAATTAATTCAGAACAAAAAACATTTGTAAGATAATCTTCTTTATAGTAATGAAAAATTCCAAGAAATACTGAATATTTTTATATGTTTTATATTTTATTAATAAAATATGTAAATTAGCAAGTTATGTATAAATATTTTACATAACTTAATTTGTATCTTTACACATCTTTACTCACTAAACTAATCTATTTTGTATAATTAGCATAAGGAAGTAGTTTTTAAAATTTTATATTTTGTAATAATCGATTAGTAAAAATATTTAAATATTATTATACGTTCAATTTAATATTAATTGCCATTATACTTTCATAATTTATTAACTAGTTTTAATTAAAAAAAATGTATATATATAAAAATATTTTTATGATTAAACATAAGGCAAATCTTTCTTTTGTGTGTGTAATATGTTTAATAAATATTCTTAAATACATTAATGTTTTAAAGTTATCTTCCCAATCAAAATTTTAAATTTTCTTAATGAATAACCTTGAGTTTGAACTTAGTTTTTCCTTGTCATGTCGAACCCGAACTTGAGTTTGAATCTTAAAATTTTGTCGAACTCATACCCTTACAATTACCCAAAAGTAAATAGAACACAAGAAGCCAATGCTATATATTACCCAACACGACTCGAACTACTTTTTCTGTTATAATTTTTATCGCATCTTCAATTTTGTTTTCCATATACTTATCACGTGTATAAAGATTATGTTATTAATTTTATCAAAGAAAATATTTTATACACATCAAAATATATATGGAAACTAAATAGAAGATCCAACAGGAGTACAAAATTCAATGTGAACACAACTAGGAAAAACCACATAATGATGTGGCAAAAGTGATAAAAGATATAATTTAGAAGCATAAGATGTTTATGGTGTGGGACTCCTCTAGGAGTATCAATGGCCGATTAGGACAATGAGTTTTATTTGGAGCTTTCCCCATAGCCAGAAACGCTGGAAGTACACTAGTGCAACAAAATTCTCCGACAATCTCTTCCTGTCAATCCTCTTCAATTTCAGCTAATACAAACATAGTACAAGTATGGGAAAATAACATTTTTCTTCCCATAAAATAAAGTTGTCCACCTTTGGTCCCATTGGTATTGGAACTATAACTTTTGGTCGCTAACTTTCAAAACTTAGCACTGTTCATCTCATGACACCTTTTCATTAGATAATTAACGAAAAAACTACGTCATAGTTAAGTGTATGGGAACAAAAGTGTTGTATTTATAAGTTCGGACTAAAGTGAGAGTCATGTAACCAAGGGACCAAAAGTGTAAAGGCCCAATGACCACGTATTTTCATTAAAATATCTAACAGAAAGATGTAATGAGACCAAAACTGTAACTTTTCATAAGTTACAGGGACAAAGGTGAGAATTCCATAACCAATGGGACAAAAATGAGAACGACCCTAAATTACGATACGAAAAATATTATTTTCCCAATATAGTAAAAGTGACAAAAGAGTGAAAAAAACTACAACTTTAATTACATTATGGATATTTAAGGAATAGTAGAATGTTAAATGGTTAAAATTACTAAGTTACTAGACAAAACAAGCTATTTTTCTAACAAAGTACAAGTAACAACAAGAATAACAACAACAACAACTAAAACGTTAAATGGATAAAATTACCAAAAAAGAACATGCTTCACAAGAAAAACAAAAGTGTATTCCTATAAGAGTAAATGATATTGGACATAGGCTAATCATGCGCAGAGGGAAAAAAATACAATTACATACATAAACAAGCAGATTTTATAATAAGAAAAGTTCCAATTGATAGCTGAATGAACTAATAAGGTTGATTTTTGTTATTGGTTCTTCTCTGACATAGAGGGAGATTAAATTTCCTAGTGAAGTTGTTAGTTACAAATTCTATTACATTCAAGTATACACGACATGTGTATAAAATCCTTCCTTAGATGAAATTGATAAAGTAATCTTTATATTAAGGTGTGTATGTATGATATGGAATAAAAACTACAACATGAATTGTAATATAAAATTCAATCTGTATCAAAGGACACAACAACTGTTAAGATTATGAGAACCTAACTTCAATAAATTGAAAATATTTATATTCCTTAAAAGTGTGAAATGGTTTAAGCTTCTAAACACGAAAACTTCTAACTTTGGCATGATCCACTAAATCAAAACATGTATCCTTTTCAATCTGCCTTGGAAAATCTTTATGAGTCACAACCTTAAGACATCACCATCGTTCTCTAATCAAAAATCTGCTTAAAATGGAGACAATGAAATAGTAAAAGTGTTACTATGTAGAAGAACTGTCAACATAATTTACCTTTACAATCATGTACATATTAGCTTCTGCGTTTTTTTCTAAGGGAAAAAATTTGTCATGATTATAAATTACAATTAATACAATCCTACCTTGGTAACAAATATAAATAGTTTTTTGAATAAGATGCAACGCTGTCATTATTCACCTCCTAGTGCTCTTTCCCCAAGAAAACAAAAGAAATGAATTTCCACCAATTATAAAATAAAATTAATACAATCTCTCGTAATAAAATGTAGTATTGTGAATAATATGCCAACCCATCATGACTCACCTGTTATTTCACATAGTCCACTTTTTGTTTTATGAAAAGTAAGCATCCACTGGAATATTTACAACAATAATGTATAATATATTTTTTTCCCATCTTTTTCTAGGATACTGTGTCGTAAATTTGCAAAGCGTAATAATAAATAAAAGTTAGTGTATAAGGGAAACGAACTTTCTTTACTAAAACCATGCAAAACAACTAAATTTTGAATGTTCTCAGAATTCCACGAAACTCGAACCAAACGTAGGTCTTGACCCATGCATTTGTGTGGTAAATTTGCTAAGCGTAATAATAACTACAAGTCAGTGTAAAAGGAAAACGAACTTGCTTTAATAAAACCGTGCAAAACAGCTAAATTTTCAACGTTCTCAAAATTCGACGAAACTTGAACCAAACGTAGGTCTAGTCCCATGCATTTGTGTGGTAAATTTGCTAAGCATAATAATAACTACAAGTTAGGGTAAAAGGGAAACGAACTTGCTTTAAAAAAATCGTGCAAAACTGCTTAGTTTTAAACGTTCTCAGAATTCCGCGAAACTTGACCCAAATGTAGGTCTAGACCCATGCATTTGTGTGGGAAATTTGCTAAGTGTAATAATAATTTCAAGTTATTGTAAAAAAAGAAACGAACTTGCTTTAATAAACCGTGCAAAACAGCTAAGTATTGAACGTTCATAGGATTCCACGGAAACTTGACCCAAATGTTGGTCTAGTCCCATCTATTTGTGTAGTAAATTTGCTAAGCTTAATAATAACTACAAGTTAGTGTAAACGTGAAAGGAATTTGCTTTAATGAAGCCGTTCAAAACAGCTAAATTTTGAACGTTCTTAGAATTGCACGAAACTTGACCCAAACATAGGTCTAAACTCATGCAATTGTGTGGTAAATTCGGAAAGCGTAATAATAACTACATTTTTGTGTAAAAGGGAGACGAACTTGCTTTAATAAAAACGATCAAAACAGTTAAATTTTGAACTTTCTCAGAATTCCACGAAATTGACCCAAACGTAGGCCCATGCATTTGTGTGGTAAATTTGCTAAGCGTACTAATAACAAGAAGTTGGTGTAAAAGGAAAAAGAACTTGCTTTAATAAAACCGTGCAAAACAGCTAAATTTTGAATGTTCCTAGAATTCAATGAAACTTGATCCAAACGTTGGTCTACACCCATGCATTTGTGTCGTAAATTCACAAAGCGTAATAATAAATAAAAGTTAGTGTATAAGGGAAACGAACTTGCTTTACTAAAACCATGCAAAACAGCTAAATTTTGAATGTTCTCAGAATTCCACGAAACTCGAACCAAACGTAGGTCTTGACCCATGCATTTGTGTGGTAAATTTGCTAAGCGTAATAATAACTACAAGTCAGTGTAAAAGGGAAACGAACTTGCTTTAATAAAACCGTGCAAAACAGCTAAATTTTCAACGTTCTCAAAATTCGACGAAACTTGAACCAAACGTTGGTCTAGTCTCATGCATTTGTGTGGTAAATTTGTTAAGCATAATAATAACTACAAGTTAGTTTAAAAGGGAAACGAACTTGCTTTAGAAAAATCGTGCAAAACTGCTTAGTTTTAAACGTTCTCAGAATTCCACGAAACTTGACCCAAATGTTGGTCTAGACCCATGCATTTGTGTGGTAAATTTGCTAAGTGTAATAATAATTACAAGTTAGTGTATAAATGGAAATGAACTTGTTTTAATAAACCGTTCAAAGCAGCTAAATATTGAACGTTCATAGAATTCCACGAAACTTCACCCAAACGTTGGTCTAGTCCCATGTATTTGTGTAGTAAATTTGCTAAGCGTAATAATAACTACAAGTTAGTGTAAACGTGAAACGAATTTGGTTTAGTAAAACCGTGCAAAACAGCTAAATTTTGAACGTTCTTAGAATTCCACGAAACTTGACCCAAACGTTGGTCTACACCCATGCGTTTGTGTCGTAAATTTGCAAAGCGTAATAATAAATAAAAGCTAGTGTATAAGGGAAACGAACTTGCTTTACTAAAACCATGCAAAACAGCTAAATTTTGAATGTTCTCAGAATTCCACGAAACTCGAACCAAACGTAGGTCTTGACCCATGCATTTGTGTGGTAAATTTGCTAAGCGTA
>NW_011628106.1:4138-6157 GCF_000512975.1 Sesamum indicum | reverse complement strand
AAATGGAAACGAACTTGCTTTAATAAACCGTTCAAAACAGCCTAAATATTGAACGTTCATAGATTCCACGGAAACTTGACCCAAACGTTGGTCTAGCCCCATCTATTTGTGTAGTAAATTTGCTAAGCTTAATAATAACTACAAGTTAGTGTAAACGTGAAACGAATTTGCTTTAATAAAGCCGTGCAAAACAACTAAATTTTGAACGTTCTTAAAATTGCACGAAACTTGACCCAAACGTAGGTCTAAACTCATGCAATTGTGTGGTAAATTCAGAAAGCGTAATAATAACTACAAGTTTGTGTAAAAGGGAGACGAACTTGCTTTAATAAAAACGACCAAAACAGTTAAATTTTGAACGTTCTCAGAATTCCACGAAATTGACCCAAACGTAGGCCCATGCATTTGTGTGCTAAATTTGCTAAGCGTACTAATAACAAGAAGTTGGTGTAAAAGGAAAAAGAACTTGCATTAATAAAACCGTGCAAAACAGCTAAATTTTGAATGTTCTTAGAATTCAACGAAACTTGATCCAAACGTTGGTCTACACCCATGTATTTGTGTCGTAAATTTGCAAAGCGTAATAATAAATAAAAGTTAGTGTATAAGGGAAACGAACTTTCTTTACTAAAACCATGCAAAACAACTAAATTTTGAATGTTCTCAGAATTCCACGAAACTCGAACCAAACG
Source organism: Sesamum indicum (assembly GCF_000512975.1). Lineage (NCBI taxonomy): Eukaryota > Viridiplantae > Streptophyta > Magnoliopsida > Lamiales > Pedaliaceae > Sesamum > Sesamum indicum. The sequence goes on along the minus strand of NW_011628106.1, from coordinate 5,465 downwards.
TCGGTCTTGACCCATGCATTTGTGTGGTAAATTTGCTAAGCGTAATAATAACTACAAGTCAGTGTAAAAGGGAAACGAACTTGCTTTAATAAAACCGTGCAAAATAGCTAAATTTTCAACGTTCTCACAATTCGACGAAACTTGAACCAAACGTAGGTCTAGTCTCATGCATTTGTGTGGTAAATTTGTTAAGCATAATAATAACTACAAGTTAGTTTAAAAGGGAAATGAACTTGCTTTAGAAAAATCGTGCAAAACTGCTTAGTTTTAAACGTTTTCTCAGAATTCCATGAAACATGACCCAAATGTAGGTCTAGACCCATGCATTTGTGTGGTAAATTTGCTAAGTGTAACAATAATTACAAGTTAGTGTATAAATGGAAACGAACTTGCTTTAATAAACCGTTCAAAACAGCTAAATATTGAACGTTCATAGAATTCCACGAAACTTGACCCAAACGTTGGTCTAGTCCCATGTATTTGTGTAGTAAATTTGCTAAGCGTAATAATAACTACAAGTTAGTGTAAACGTGAAACGAATTTGCTTTAGTAAAACCGTGCAAAACAGCTAAATTTTGAACGTTCTTAGAATTGCACGAAACTTGACCCAAACGTAGGTCTAAACGAATGCATTTGTGTGGTAAATTCGGAAAGCGTAATAATAACTACAAGTTTGTGTAAAAGGGAGATGAACTTGCTTTAATAAAAACGACGAAAACAGTTAAATTTTGAACGTTCTCAGAATTCCACGAAATTGGCCCAAACGTAGGCCCATGCATTTGTGTGGTAAATTTGCTAAGCGTACTAATAACAAGAAGTTGGTGTAAAAGGAAAAAGAACTTGCTTTAATAAAACCGTGCAAAACAGCTAAATTTTGAATGTTCTTAGAATTCAACGAAACTTGATCCAAACGTTGGTCTACACCCATGCATTTGTGTCGTAAATTTGCAAAGCGTAATAATAAATAAAAGTTAGTGTATAAGGGAAAAGAACTTGCTTTACTAAAACCATGCAAAACAGCTAAATTTTGAATGTTCTCCGAATGCCACGAAACTCGAACCAAACGTAGGTCTTGACCCATGCATTTGTGTGGTAAATTTGCTAAGCGTAATAATAACTACAAGTCAGTGTAAAAGGGAAACGAACTTGCTTTTATAAAACCGTACAAAACAGCTAAATTTTCAACGTTCTCACAATTCGACGAAACTTGAACCAAACGTAGGTCTAGTCTCATGCATTTGTGTGGTAAATTTGTTAAGCATAATAATAACCACAAGTTAGTGTAAAAGGGAAACGAACTTGCTTTAAAAAAATCGTGCAAAACTGC
>NW_011628106.1:2107-3598 GCF_000512975.1 Sesamum indicum | reverse complement strand
GTAAATTTGCTAAGCGTAATAATAACTACAAGTCAGTGTAAAAGGGAAACGAACTTGCTTTAGAAAAATCGTGCAAAACTGCTTAGTTTTCGACGTTCTCATAATTCCACGAAACTTGTCCCAAATGTATGTCTAGACCCATGCATTTGTGTGGTAAATTTGCTAAGTGTAATAATAATTACAAGTTAGTGTAAAAATGGAAGCGAACTTGCTTTAATAAACCGTGCAAAACAGCTAAGTATTGAACGTTCCTAGAATTCCACGAAACTTGACCCAAACGTTTCTAGTCCCATGTATTTGTGTAGTAAATTTGCTAAGCGTAATAATAACTACAAGTTAGTGTAAACGTGAAACGAATTTGCTTTAACAAAGCCGTCCAAAACAGCTAAATTTTGAACGTTCTTAGAATTGCACGAAACTTGACCCAAACGTAGGTCTAAACTCATGCATTTGTGTGGTAAATTCGAAAAACGTAATAATAAGTACAAGTTTGTGTAAAAGGGAGACGAACTTGCTTTAATAAAACCGAGCAAAACAGTTAAATTTTGAACATTCTCAGAATTCCACGAAACTTGACCCAAAAGTAGGCCCATGCATTTGTGTGGTAAATTTGCTAAGCGTAATAATAACATGAAGTTGGTGTAAAAGGAAAAATATCTTGCTTTAATAAAACCGTGCAAAACAGCTAAATTTTGAATGTTCTTAGAATTCAACGAAACTTGACCCAAACGTTGGTCTACACCCATGCATTTGTGTCGTAAATTTGCAAAGCGTAATAATAAATAAAAGTTAGTGTATAAGGGAAACGAACTTTCTTTACTAAAACCATGCAAAACAACTAAATTTTGAATGTTCTCAGAATTCCACGAAACTCGAACCAAACGTAGGTCTTGACCCATGCATTTGTGTGGTAAATTTGCTAAGCGTAATAATAACTACAAGTCAGTGTAAAAGGGAAACGAACTTGCTTTAATAAAACCGTGCAAAACAACTAAATTTTCAACGTTCTCACAATTCGACGAAACTTGAACCAAACGTAGGTCTAGTCCCATGCATTTGTGTGGTAAATTTTCTAAGCATAATAATAACTACAAGTTAGGGTAAAAGGGAAACGAACTTGCTTTAAAAAAATCGTGCAAAACTGCTTACTTTTATACGTTCTCAGAATTCCGCGAAACTTGACCCAAATGTAGGTCTAGGGTCTTGACCCATGCATTTGTGTGGTAAATTTGCTAAGTGTAATAATAATTACAAGTTAGTGTATAAATGGAAACGAACTTGCTTTAATAAACCGTTCAAAACAGATAAATATTGAACGTTCATAGAATTCCACGAAACTTGACCCAAACGTTGGTCTAGTCCCATGTATTTGTGTAGTAAATTTGCTAAGCGTAATAATAACTACAAGTTAGTGTAAAAGGAAAACGAACTTGCTTTAGAAAAATCGTGCAAAACTGCTTAGTTTTAGACGTTCTCATAATTCCACGAAAC
>NW_011628106.1:0-1940 GCF_000512975.1 Sesamum indicum | reverse complement strand
ACAAGATATCTCTAAATGTGATTACTTTCAATATATTGGTGGATGCATTTTGCAAGGAAGGACTGGTCAAAGAGGCTGAGGATGTTGTTGAAATTATGATGCAAAGAAACATTTTTCCTGATGTTGTCACGTACACTACTCTCGTAGATGGTTACAGCCTGGTTGGGCAAATTGATAAAGCAAGAAAACTACTTGACTCCATGCCAGGTAAGGGTTTGAAGCCTTCTATCGTTAGCTATAGTAGCTTGATCAACGGATATTGCAAGAATGGAAAGGTAGAGGAAGCTTGGGGCCTTTTCCTCGAAGTTCCTCGTCAAGGGTTAGATTACGATGTAGTTACCTATAACACCATGCTACAAGGATTATTTTGTGCAGGTAGATGTGCTGATGGATTGAAGCTTTTCAAAGATATGCACACTCATCAACTAATTCCCGATGTAGTGACTTACAATACCTTGTTGAATGGCTTGTGCATGAACAAGCAGATTGATGAAGCATTTTGTTTCCTACAGATAATGGAGGAACAAGGTGTTAATCCTGACAAAACTACATACAGTATACTCATCCATGGATTGTGCAAGGATGGAAAAGTTGAGATTGCAAGAGATCTTTTCAATAGCCTCCCTTGTAAAGGTTTGCGACCTAATGTTCAATTATATAATATCATTATTGGTTCACTGTGTCATTCCTCTACCTTTCCATTCTTGCAATATCCATTGATCAAGCTACAATAGCTGATGATACAAGGCTTCAAACCTTTACCTGGCATGGAGTCAAGTAGTTTTCTTGCTTTATCAATTTGCCCAACCAAGCTGTAACCATCTACGAGAGTAGTGTACGTGACAACATTAGGAAAAATGTTTCTAAACCGTGCAAAACAGCTAAGTATTGAACGTTCATAGGATTCCACGGAAACTTGACCCAAACGTTGGTCTAGCTCCATCTATTTGTGTAGTAAATTTGCTAAGCATAATAATAACTACAAGTTAGTTTAAAAGGGAAACGAACTTGCTTTAGAAAAATCGTGAAAAACTGCTTAGTTTTAAACGTTCTCAGAATTCCACGAAACATGACCCATGCATTTGTGTGGTAAATTTGCTAATTGTAATAATAATTACAAGTTAGTGTATAAATGGAAACGAACTTGCTTTAATAAACCGTTCAAAACAGCTAAATATTGAACGTTCATAGGATTCCACGGAAACTTGACCCAAATGTAGGTCTAGACCCATGCATTTGTGTGGTAAATTTGCTAAGCTTAATAATAACTACAAGTTAGTGTAAACGTGAAACGAATTTGCTTTAATAAAGCCGTCCAAAACAGCTAAATTTTGAACGTTCTTAGAATTGCACGAAACTTGACCCAAACGTAGGTCTAAACTCATGCAATTGTGTGGTAAATTCGGAAAGCGTAATAATAACTACAAGTTTGTGTAAAAGGGAGACGAACTTGCTTTAATAAAAACGACCAAAACAGTTAAATTTTGAACGTTCTCAGAATTCCACGAAATTGACCCAAACATAGGCCCATGCATTTGTGTGGTAAATTTGCTAAGCTTACTAATAACAAGAAGTTGGTGTAAAAGGAAAAAGAACTTGCTTTAATAAAACCGTGCAAAACTGCTAAATTTTGAATGTTCTTAGAATTCAACGAAACTTGATCCAAACATTGGTCTACACCCATGCATTTGTGTCGTAAATTTGCAAAGCGTAATAATAAATAAAAGTTAGTGTATAAGGGAAACGAAGTTGCTTTACTAAAACCATGCAAAACAGCTAAATTTTGAATGTTCTCAGAATTCCACGAAACACGAACCAAACGTAGGTCTTGACCCATGCATTTGTGTGGTAAATTTGGTAAGCGTAATCATAACTACAAGTCAGTGTAAAAGGGAAACGAACTTGCTTTAATAAAACCGTGCAAAACAGCTAAATTTTCA
>NW_011628105.1:117351-132182 GCF_000512975.1 Sesamum indicum | reverse complement strand
TTCCATGAAACTTGACCCAAACGTAGGTCTAGACCCATGCATTAGTGTGGTAAATTTTTTAAGCGTAATAATAACTATAAGCGTAATAATAACTATAAGTTAGTATGAAAGGGAAACAAACCTTCTTTAAGCGTAATAATAACTATAAGTTAGTATGTAAGTTAGTATGCAAAACATCTAAATTTTCAACGTTCTCATAATAAACTTGCTTTAATAAAACTGTTTAAAACAGCTAAATTTTGAACATTCTCAGAATTCCACGAAACTTGATCCAATCATTGGTCTGGACCCACGCATTTGTCTGTTAAATTTGCTAAGCGTAATAATAACTACAAGTTAGATGAAAGGGAAACAAACAGGCATTAACAAAACCGTGCGAAACAGTTAAATTCTGAATGTTCTCAGAATTCCACGAAACTGGACCCAAATGTAGGTTTAAACTCATGTATTTGTGTAATAAATTTGCTAAACATAATAATAACTACAAGTTACAATAAAAGGGAAAAAAACATTCTTATATAAAATCGTGCAAAACAACAAAATTTTGAAAGTTTTCTCAAAGTTTCACGAAACTTGACCTAAACGTAGGTGTAGACCCATGCATTTGTGTGGTAAATTTGATTAGTGTAATAATAATAACAGGTTAGTATGAAAGGGAAACAAACTTGCTTTAATAAAACCATGTAAAACAACTAAATTTTGAACATTTTCAGAATTTCATGAGACATGACCCAAACGTTGGTCTAGACCCATGCATTTGTGTGGTTAATTTATTAAACGTAGTAATAACTACAAGTTAGTATGAACGGGAAACAAACTTTACTTAAAAAATCATGCAATACAGCTAAATTTTGAATATTTTCACGATTCCATGAAACTTGACACTAACGTAAGTCCAGACCCATGCATTTATGTGGTATATTTGCTAAGCGTAATAATAACTACAGGTTAGTATGAAAGGAAAATAAATTTTCGTTAATAAAACCGTGCAAAATATATCAATTTCGAAAGTTTTCTCAAAGTTCCACGAAACATTACCCAAACATATGTCTAAAACCATGCATTTGTCTGGTAGATTTGTTAAGCGTAGTAGTAACTACAAGTTAGTATGGAAGGAAAACAAACTTTTTTTTCACAATTCCACGAAACTTAACCTAAACGTTGGTCTAGACCCATGCATTTGTGTGGTAAATTTGTTAAGCGTAACTATTGCATAAACTTGTTAAGCGTAATAATAACTACAAGTTAGTATGAAAGGGAAACAAACTTTATTTAATAAAATCATGTAAAACTTTATTTAATAAAATCATGCAAAACTTTATTTAAGAAAATCATGCAAAACATTGACCCAAACGTAAGTACAGACCCATCATTTGTGTGGTAAATTTGCTAAGCATAATAATAACTACATGTTAGTATGAAAGGGAAACAAACTTTCTTTTATAAAACCGTGCAAAACAACAAACTTGAAACTTTTTTTTCAACGTTCCAAAAAACTTGACCCCAAACGTAGGTTTAGACACATACATTTGTGCGATAAATTTGCTAAACGTAATAATAACTGCAAGTTAGTATGAAAGCGAAACAAACATTCTTTAATAAAACCCTGCAAAACATCTAAATTTTGAACATTCTAAAGATTCCAAGAAACTTGACCCAAACGTAGGTCTAGTCCCATGCATTTGTATGGTAAATTTGCTAAGCGTAATAATAACTACAAGTTAGTATGAAAGGGAAACAAACTTAGTTTTATAAAATCGTGCAAAACAACAAAATTTTGAATGTTTTCTCAAAGTTCCACCAAACTTGACCCAAACGTAGGTCTAGACCCATGCATTTGTGTGGTAAATTTGGTAAGCTTAATAATAATTATATATTAGTATGAAAGGGAAACAAACTTGCTTTAATAAAACCATGTAAAACTACTAAATTTTGTACGTTCTATAAATTCAATGAAACTTGACCAAAATATAGGTCTAGACCTATGCATTTGTGTGGTAAATTTGTTAAGCGTAATAATAACTCTAAGTTAGTATTAAAGGAAAACAAACTTTATTTAATAAAATCAACCAAAACATCGAAATTTTGGAAATTCGCACAAATCCACGAAACTTTACCCAAACGTAAGTCCAGACCCATGCATTTGTGTGGTAAATTTGTTCAGTGTAATAATAACTACATGTTAGTATGAAAGGAAACAAACTTTCTTTAATAAAACCGTGCAAAACATCTAAATTTTAAACGTTCTCACAATTCCATAAAACTTGACACAAACGTACGTCTAGACTTTATGTGGTAAATTTATTAAGCATAATAATAACTACAAGTTAGTATGAAACGGAAACAAACATTCTTTTATAAAACCGTGCAAAACAATAAAATTTTGAAAGTTTTCTCAAACATCCACGAAACGTGATCCAAACGTAGGTCTAGACCCGTGCATTTGTGTGGTAGATTTGCTAAGCGTAATAATAACTGCAAGTTAGTATGAAAGGGAAACAAACTTTCTTTAATAAAACCGTGCAAAACATCTAAATTTTGAACGTTCTCAAAATTCCACGAAACTTGACCCAAATATAGGTCTAGACCCAAACATTTGTGTGGTAAATTTGTTAAGCGTAATAATTACTACAAGTTAGTATGAAAGAAAAACAAACTTTGTTTAATATAGCCGTACAAAACGGCTAAATTTTGAACGTTCTCAGAATTGAATGAAACTTGAGCCAAACATAGATTCAAACCCATGCATTAGTGTGGTAAAATTTCTAAGCGTGGTAATAACTAGAAGTTAGTATGAAAGGGAAACATACTACCTTTAATAAAACCGTGCAAACCAGCTAAATTTTGAACGTTCTCAGAATTGCACGAAACTTGACCCAAACTTACGTCTAGAGCTATGCATTTGTGCGGTAAATTTGTTAAGCGTAATAAAAACTACATGTTATGAAAGGAAAACAAACTTTCTTATATAAAACCTTGCAAAACAACAAAATTTTGAATGTTTTTTCCAAGTTGAACGAAACATGATCCAAAAGTAGGTCTAGACCCATGCATTTGTGTGGTAAATTTGCTAAGCGTAATAATAATTGCAAGATAATATAAAAGGGAAGCAATCTTGCTTTAATAAAACCGTGCAAAATAGCTAAATTTTGAACGTTCCCAGAATTGCACGAAACTTGACCAAAACATAGGTCTAGACCCATGCAATTTGTGTGGTACATTTGCTAAGCGTGATAACAATTACAGATTAGTATGAAAGGGAAACAAACTTGCTTTAATAAAACCATGTAAAACTACTAAATTTTGAACGTCCTCTGAATTCCATAGTACTTGACCCAAACGTAGGTCTAGGCCTATGCATTTGTGTGGTAAATTTGTTAAGCGTAATAATAACTATAAGCTAGTACGAAAGGAAAAAAAATTTTATTTAATAAAATCAAGCAAAACATCAAAATTTTGAACATTCTCACAATTCCACGAAACATGACCGAAACGTAAGTCCAGACCCATGGATTTGTGTGGTAAATTTGATAAGCGTAATAATAGCTACATGTTTATATGAAAGGGTAATGAACTTTCTTTAATAAAAGTGTGCAAAATAACTAAATTTTGAAATTTCTCAGAGTTTCACGAAACATGACCCGAAAGTTGGTCTAAACCAATGCATTTGTGTGGTGAATTTATTAAACGTAGTAATAACTACAAGTTTGTATGAATGGGAAACAAGCTTTATTTAAAAAAATGATGCAATATAGCTAAATTTTGAACATTTTCACTATTCCATGAAACTTGACCCTAACGTAAGTCCAAACCCATGCATTTGTTTGGTATATTTGCTGAGCGTAATAATAACTACAAGTTGATATGAAAAGTAAATAAACTTTTGTTAATAAAACTGTGCAAAACATCTAAATTTTCAAAGTTTTCTCAAATTTCAACGAAACTTGACCCAAACATATGTCTAGAACTTTGCATTTGTGTGGTAAATTTGTTAAGCGTAATAGGAACTACAAGTTAGTATGAAAGAGAAACAAAGTTTATTTAATAAAATCATGCAAAACATTGAAATTTTCAACATTCTCACAAATCCACGAAACTTAATCCATACATAAGTCTAGACCCATCATTTGTGTGGTAAATTTGCTGAACGTAATAATAACTACATGTTAGTATGAAAGGGAAACAAACTTTCTTTTATAAAACCGTGCAAAACAACAAAATTTTGAATATTTTCTTAAAGTTCCACGAAACATGACCCAAACGTAGGTCTAGACCCATGCATTTGGGTGGTAAATTATCTAAGCGTAATAATAACTGTAGGTTAGTATGAAAGGGAAACAATTTTCTTTAATAAAACCGTGCAAAACATCTATATTTTGAACGTTACCAAAATTCCACGAAACTTGACCCAAACGTATTTCTAACCCATGCATTTGTGTGGTAAATTTGCTAAGCGTAATAATAACTGCAAGTTAGAATGAAAGGGAAACAATCTATCTTTTATAAAACCATGCAAAACAACAAAATTTTGAAACTTTTCTCAAAGTTCCACGAAACTTGACCGAAACGTAGGTCTAGACCCATGCATTTGTGTGGTAAATTTGCTAAGCGTAATAATAACTGCAAGTTAGTATGATAGGAAATAAACTTTCTTTAATAAAATCGTGGAAAACAACAAAATTTTGAATATTTTCTTAAAGTTCCACGAAACATGACCCAAACGTAGGTCTAGACCCATGCAATTGGGTGGTAAATTTTCTAAGCGTAATAACATTTGCAAGTTAGTATGAAAGGAAAACAAACTTTCTTTAATAAAACCGTGCAAAACATCTAAATTTTGAATGTTACCAAAATTCCACGAAACTTGATCCAAATGTAGGTCTAGACCCATGCATTTGTGTGGTAATTTGTTAAGTGTAATAATACCTACAAGTTAGTATTAAAGAGAAACAAACTTTCTTTTATAAAACCGTGCAAAACAACAAAATTTTGAAACTTTTCTCAAAATTCCACGAAACTTGACCCAAACGTAGGTCTAGACCCATGCATTTGTGTGGTAAATTTACTAAACGTAATAATAACTGCAAGTTAGTATGATCGGAAACAAACTTTCTTTAATAAAATCGTGGAAAACAACAAAATTTTGAATATTTTCTTAAAGTTCCACGAAACATGAACCAAACGTAGGTCTAGACCCATGCATTTGGGTGGTAAATTTTCTAAGCGTAATAATAACTGATTCGATCTGCAGCTTCCAGAGCCATCCTGTTCTAAGGTACGATGTCTTCCAGCTCTAACTCGAACTCTAAGTCGCATCCTGGTTCGGGATCTGCTGCCATTCCCTCTGTGTCTGCGTCTGAGTCCGTGTCTAGGTCCGAGTCTGGTTCTGCCTCTAAGTCTGTGTCAGGGTCTGCTCATGTGTCCTTCTCCACCTCTCCGAAAAGAAACAAGCAATTTCCTATTTCCAAGCTTCATGATAAGCAAGCTGGCCCATCGGTTCTCGCTAGGTTCCAGGATAGGCTCGCCAAAAACCCTTGGGAAGCCCTGGTTAGTAAGGTAACGACCTCGGTTCTTAGGATCAGAGAGAAGTACCATATTCCGTCCGACGCTGCGGACACGTGTCTCCGTCCTATCAGTTTGATCTGTGGCGCGTATCCCAAGGGGCTTTGCCTATAAATGCTTCCAGCATTCAAAACATTTCTCCTGCCCCACATACTGACTTTCGGCGACCCTCTTTACAGCCTGAAGTTCGAATTCGATCTGCAGCTTCCAGAGCCATCCTGTTCTAAGGTACGATGTCTTCCAGCTCTAACTCGAACTCTAAGTCGCGTCCTGGTTCGGGATCCTCTGCCATTCCCTCTGAGTCTGCGTCTGAGTCCGCGTCTAGGTCCGAGTCTGGGTCTGCATCTAAGTCTGTGTCAGGGTCTGCTCACGGGTCTTTCTCTACTTCTCCGAAAAGAAACAAGCAGTTTCCTATTTCAAAGCTTGCTGATAAGCAAGCTGGCCCATCGGTTCTTGCTAGGTTCCAGGATAGGCTAAAATTCCACGAAATTTGATCCAAACGTAGGTTTAGACCCATGCATTTGTGTGGTAAATTTGTTAAGTGTAATAATACCTACAAGTTAGTATTAAAGGGAAACAAACTTTCTTTTATAAAACCGTGCAAAACAACAAAATTTTGAAACTTTTCTCAAAGTTCCACGAAACTTGACCGAAACGTAGGTCTAGACCCATGCATTTGTGTGGTAAATTTGCTAAGCGTAATAATAACTGCAAGTTAGTATGATAGGAAACAAACTTTCTTTAATAAAATCGTGGAAAACAACAAAATTTTGAATATTTTCTTAAAGTTCCTCGAAACTTGACCCAAACGTAGGTCTAGACCCATGCATTTGTATGGTAAATTTGGTAAGCGTAATAATAACTGCATGTTACGATGAAAGGGAAACAAACTTTCTTTAATAAACCCGTGCAAAACATCTAAATTTTGAACGTTCTCATAATTGCACGAAACTTGACCCAAACGTTGGTCTAGACTTATGCATTTGAGTGGTAAATTTGATAAGCGTTATAATAACTATAAGTTACAATGAAAGGAAAACAAACTTTATTTAATAAAATCAAGCAAAACATCGAAATTTTAAACATTCTCATAATTCCACGAAACTTGACCCAAACGTAAGTTCAGACCCATGCATTTGTGTGGTAAATTTGCTAAGCATAATAATAACTACAATTTAGTATAAAAGGGAAACAAACTTACTTTAATAAAACCGTGTAAAACCTCTAAATTTTGAACATTCTCAAAATTGCTCGAAACTTGACCCAAACGTTGCTCTAGACCCATGCAGTGTGTGTTAGATTTGCTAAGCAAAATAATAACAACAAGTTAGTATAAAAGGGAAACAAATTTGCAATAATAAAGCCGTGCAATACATCGAAATTTTGAACATTCTCACAATTCCACGAAACTTGACCCAAACGAAAGTCTAGAACCATGCATTTGTGTGGGAAATTTGCTAAGCGTAATAGCAACTACATGTTAGTATGAAAGGGAAACAAACTTTCTATAATAAAACCGTGCAAAACTACTAAATTTTGAACGTTCTCATAATTTCACGAGACTTGACCCAAACGTTGGTCTTGACCCATGCATTTGTGTGGTGAATTTATTAAACATAGTACTAACTACAAGTTAGTATGAATGAAAAACAAACTTTATTTAATAAAATCATGCAATGAACATTTTCACAATTCCACGAAACTTGATCCTAACGGAAGTCCAGACCCATGCATTTGTCTAGTATATTTGCTAAGCGTAATAATAACTACATGTTAGTATGAAAGAGAAACAAACTTTCGTTAATAAAATCGTGGAAAACATCTAAATTTTGAAAGTTGTCTCCAAGTTTCACGAGACTTGACCCAAACATTGGTCTAGAACCATGCATTTGTGTGGTAAATTTGTTAAGCGTAATAGTAACTAAAAATTAGTATGAAAGAAAAACAAACTTTCTTCAATAAAATCGAGTTAAATTTTGAATGTTCTCACAATTGTACAAAACTTGACCCAGACATTGGTCTAGACCCATGCATTTGTGTGGTAAATTTGTTAAGCGTAATAATAACTACAAGTTAGTATGAAAAGTAAACAAATTTTATTTAATAAAATCATGCAAAACATTGAAATTCTGAACATTCTCACAATTCCACGAAACTTGACCCAAACGTAAGTCCAGACCCATCATTTGTGTGGCAAATTTGCTAAGCGTAATAATAACTACATATTAGTAGGAAAGGAAAACAAACTTTCTTTTAAAAAATCCTGCAAAACAACAAAATTCTGAAAGTTTTCTCAAAGTTCCACGAAAGTTGACCCAAACGTAGGTCCAGACCCATGCATTTGTGTGGTAAATTTGCTAAGCTGGATGATAATTACAGGTTAATATGAAAGCGAAACAAACTTGCTTTAATAAAACCATGTAAAACTACTAAATTTTGAATGTTCTCTAAATTGTATCAAACTTGACAAAAACGTAGGTCTAGACCTATGCATTTGTGTGGTAAATTTGTTAAGCGTAATAATAACTATAAGTTAGTATGAGAGGAAAACAAACTTTATTTAATAAAATCAAGCAAAACAACTAAGTTTTGAACGTTCTCAGAATTTCACGAGACTTGACCCAAATGTTGGTCTAGACCCATGCATTTGTGTGGTGAATTTATTAAACGTAGTAATAACTACAAGTTAGTATGAACGGAAAACAAACTTTATTTAAAAAAATCATGCAATACAGCTACATTTTGAACATTTTCACAATTCCACGAAACTTGACCCTAACGTAAGTCCAGACCCATGCATTTGTATGGTATATTTGCTAAGCGTAATAATAACTATAGGTTAGTATGAAAAGGAAACAAATTTTCGTTAATAAAACCGTGTAAAACATCTAAATTTTGAAAGTTTTCTCAAAGTTCCATGAAAGTTGACCTGAACATAGGTCTAAAACCATGCATTTGTGTGGTAAATTTCTTAAGCGTAATAGCAATTACAAGTTAGTATGGAAGGAAAACAAACTTTCTTTAATAAAACCGTACAAAACAGCTTAATTTTGAATGTTCTTACAATTGCACGAAACTTGACCCAAACGTTGGTCTAGACCCATGCATTTGTGTGGTAAATTTGGTAAGCGCAGTAATAATTACAGATTAGTATAAAATGGAAACACACTTGCTTTAATAAAACCATGTAAAACTACTAAATTTTGAACGTTCTCTAAATTCCATGAAAATTGACCCAAACGTAGGTCTAGACCTATGCATTTGAGTGGTAAATTTGATAAGTGTTATAATAACTATAAGTTACTATGAAAGGAAAACAAACTTTATTTAATAAAATCAAGCAAAACATCCAAATTTTGAACATTCTCATAATTCCACGAAACCTGGCCCAAACGTAAGTTCAGACCCATGCATTTTTGTGGTAAATTTGCTAAGCATAAAAATAACTACAATTTAGTATAAATTTTGAACATTCACAGAATTGCTCGAAACTTGACCCAAATGTTGGTCTAGACCCATGCATTTGTGTGTTAAATTTGCTAAGCGAAATAATAACAAGAAGTTAGTATGAAAGGAAAACAAACTTGAAATAATAAAACCGTGCAACACATCGAAATTTTGAACATTCTCACAGTTCCACGAAACTTGACCCAAACGTAAGTCTAGAACCATGCATTTGGGTGGGATATTTGCTAAGCGTAATAATAACTACATGTTAGTATGAAAGGTAAACAAACTTTCTATAATAAAACCGTGCAAAACAACTAAATTTTGAACGTTCTCATAATTTCACGAGAATTGACCCAAACGTTGGTCTAGACCCACGCATTTGTGTGATGAATCTATTAAACATAGTACTGACTACAAGTTAGTATGAATGGGAAACTAACTTTATTTAAAAAAATCTTGCAATGAACATTTTCACAATTCCACGAAACTTGATCCTAATGTAAGTCCAGACCCATGCATTTGTCTGGTATATTTGTTAAGCGTAATAATAACTACAAGTAAGTATGAAAGGGAAACAAACTTTCGTTAATAAAATCGTGCAAAATATCTAAATTTTGAAAGTTGTCTCAAAGTTCCACGAGACTTGACCCAGTCATTGGTCTAGAACCATGCATTTGTGTGGTAAATTTGTTAAGCGTAATAGTAACTAAAAATTAGTATGAAAGGAAAACAAACTTTCTTCAATAAAACCGTACAAAACAGTTAAATTTTGAATGTTCTCACAATTCTACAAAACTTGACCCAAACGATGGTCTAGACCCATGCATTTGTGTGGTAAATTTGTTAAGCGCAATAAAACCGTGCAAACCAGCTTAATTTCGAACGTTCTCAGAATTTCACGAAACTTTAACCAAACATACGTCTAGACCTATGCAGTTGTGTGGAAAATCGTGTAAAACAGCTAAATTTTGAACATTTTTAGAATTGCATGAAACATGGCCCAAACGTTGGTCTAGATCCATGCATATATGAAGTAAATTTGCTAAGCGAAATAATAACTACAAGTTAGTATGAAAGGGAAACAAACTTGCATTAACAAAACTATGCAAAACAATTAAATTTTGGACGTTCTCATAAATTCACGAAACTAGACCCAAACGTAGGTCTGGACCCATGCATTTGTCTGTTAAATTTGCTAAGCGTAATAATAACTACAAGTCAGTATGAAAGGGAAACAAACTTGCTTTAATGGAATCGTGCAAAACAGTAAAAGTTTGAACGTTCTAAAAATTGAACGAAACTTGACCCAAATGCAGGTCTAGACCCATGCATTTGTATGGTAAATTTGCTAACCATAATAATAACTACAAATTAGTATGAAAGGGAGACAAACATGCTTTAATAAAACTGTGCAAGAAACTTGACCCTAACGTAAGTCCAGACCCATGCATTTGTGTGGTATATTTGCTAAGCGTAATAATAACTACAGGTTCGTATGAAAAGGAAACAAATTTTCGTTAATAAAACCGTGCAAAACATCTAAATTTTGAAAGTTGTATCAAAGTTCCACGAGACATGACCCAAACATTGGTCTAGAACCATGCATTTGTGTGGTAAATTTGTTAAGCGTAATAGTAACTAAAAATTAGTATGAAAGGAAAACAAACTTTCTTCAATAAAACCGTACAAAACAGTTAAATTTTGAATGTTCTCACAATTCTCAAAACTTGACCCAAACGTTGGTCTAGACCCATGCATTTGTGTGGTAAATTTGTTAAGCGCAATAAAACCGTGCAAACCAGCTTAATTTCGAACGTTCTCAGAATTTCACGAAACTTTAACCAAACATACGTCTAGACCTATGCAGTTGTGTGGAAAATCGTGTAAAACAGCTAAATTTTGAACATTTTTAGAATTGAATGAAACATGGCCCAAACGTTGGTCTAGATCCATGCATATATGAAGTAAATTTGCTAAGCGAAATAATAACTACAAGTTAGTATGAAAGGGAAACAAACTTGCATTAACAAAACTATGCAAAACAATTAAATTTTGGACGTTCTCATAAATTCACGAAACTAGACCCAAACGTAGGTCTGGACCCATGCATTTGTCTGTTAAATTTGCTAAGCGTAATAATAACTACAAGTCAGTATGAAAGGGAAACAAACTTGCTTTAATGGAATCGTGCAAAACAGTTAAATTTTGAAGGTTCTAAAAATTGAACGAAACTTGACCCAAATACAGGTCTAGACCCATGCATTTGTATGATAAATTTGCTAACCATAATAATAACTACAAATTAGTATGAAAGGGAGACAAACATGCTTTAATAAAACTGTGTAAAACAGTGAAATTTTGAACGTTCTCAGAATTTCGCGTAACATGTTAGTATGAAAGGTAAACAAACTTTCTTTTATAAAACCGTGAAAAACTGCTATAATTTTGAACGTTCTCTGAATTCCCTGAAACTTGACACAAACGTAGGTCTAGACCTATGCATTTGTGTGGAAAATCGTGTAAAACAGCTAAATTTTGAATATTTTCAGAATTGCACGAAACATGGCCCAAACGTTGGTCTAGATCCATGCATTTATGAAGTAAATTTGCTAAGCAAAATAATAACCACAAGTTAGTATGAAAGGGAAACAAACTTGCATTAATAAAACTATGCAAAACAATTAAATTTTGGACGTTCTCATAATTTCACGAAACTAGACCCAAACGTAGGTCTGGACCCATGCATTTGTCTGTTAAATTTGCTAAGCGTAATAATAACTACAAGTCAGTATGAAAGGGAAACAAACTTGCGTTAATGGAACCGTGCAAAACATTTAAATTTTGAACGTTCTAAAAATTAAAAGAAACTTGACCCAAATGCAGGTCTAGACCCATGCATTTGTATGGTAAATTTGCTAATTGTAATAATAACTACAAGTTAGTATGAAAGGGAGATAAACATGCTTTAATAAAACTGTGCAAAACAGTGAAATTTTGAACGTTCTCAGAATTCCGCGGAACATATTAGTATGAAAGGGAAACAAACTTTCTTTTATAAAACCGTGCAAAACTGCTATAATTTTGAACGTTCTCTGAATTCCCTAAAATTTGACACAAACGTAGATCTAGACCTATGCATTTGTGTGGAAAATCGTGTAAAACAGCTAAATTTTGAACATTTTCAGAATTGCACGAAACATGGCCCAAACGTTGGTCTAGATCCATGCATTTATGAAGTAAATTTGCTAAGCGAAATAATAACCACAAGTTAGTATGAAAGGGAAACAAACTTGCATTAATAAAACTGTGCAAAACAGCTAAATCTTGAACGTTCTCAGAATTTCACGAAACAAGACCCAAACGTAGGTCTGGACCCATGCATTTGTCTGTTAAATTTGCTAAGCGTAATAATAACTACAAGTCAGTATGAAAGGGAAACAAACTTGCTTTAATGGAACCGTGCAAAACAGTTAAATTTTGAACATTTTCAAAATTGAACGAAACTTGACCCAAATGCAGCTCTAGACCCATGCATTTGTATGGTAAATTTGCTAACCGTAATAATAACTACAAGTTAGTATGAAAGGGAGACAAACATACTTTAATAAAACTGTGCAAAACAGTGAAATTTTGAACGTTCTCAGAATTCCGCGGAACATATTAGTATGAATGGGAAACAAACTTTCTTTTATAAAACCGTGCAAAACTGCTATAATTTTGAACGTTCTCTGAATTCCATGAAACTTGACCCAAACGTAGGTCTAGACCTATGCATTTGTGTGGAAAATTTGTTAAGCGTAATAATAACTATAAGTTACTATGAAAGGAAAACAAACTTTATTTAATAAAATCAAGCAAAACAGTCCCTTGTATTTAATAAAATCAAGCAAAACTTTATTTAGTATGAACTTGAAACAAACTTTCTTTAATAAAACCGTACAAAACAGCTAAATTTTGAACGTTTTCTCAAACTTCCATGATAGTGGACCCAAAAATAGGTCTAGTCCCTTGTATTTGTGTGTTAAATTTACTAAGCGTAATAATAACTACATGTTAGTACGAAAGGGGAAGAAACGTTTTTTAATCGTGCAAAACAACTCAATTGAACGTTCTTTTTTAATCGTGCAAAACAACTCAATTTTGAACGTTCTCAAAATTCCACGAAACTTAACACAAACGTTGGTCAAGACTCGTGTATTTGTGCGGTAAATTTGTTAAGAATAATAATTACTAAAAGTTAGGATGAAAGGGAAAACAAACTTTATTCAACAAAATCGTGCAAAACAGCTAAATTTTGAACATTCTCATAATTCCACAAAACTTGACCCAAACGTAAGTCAAGACCCATGCATTTGTGTGGTAAATTTGTTAAGCGTAATTATAACTACATGTTAGTATGATAGAGAAAAACAAACTTTCTTTAATAAAACCGTGCAAAACAGCAAAATTTTGAATATTTTCTCAAAGTTCCATGAAACTTGACCCAAACGAAAAGGAAACAAAACTTACATTAATAAAACCGTGCAAAACCGCTAAATTTTAAACGTTCTCAAAATTTCACGAAACTTGACCCAAACTTAGGCTGGACCCATGCATTTGTCTGTGAAATTTGCTAAGCGTTATTATAACTACAAGTCAGTATAAAAGTGAAACAAACTTACTTTAATGAAACCCTGAAAAAACAGTTAAATTTATAACGTTCTTAGAATTCAACGAAACTTGACCCAAACGTAGGTCTATAACCATGCATTTGTGTGGTAAATTTGCTATGTGTAATAATCACTGCAAGTTAGTATGAAAGAAAAACTAACTTTTTTTAATAAAACCGTGCAAAATATCTAAATTTTGAACATTCTGAGAATGCCGAAACTTGACCCAAATGTAGGTCTAGACCTATGCATTTGTGTGGTAAGTTTATTAAGCGTAATAATAATTATAAGTTAGTATGAAAGGAAAACAAACTTTTTTTAATAAAACCATGCAAAATAGTTAAATTTTGAAAGTTTTCTCAAAAATTCCACGAAACATGACCCAAACGTAAGTCTAGACCCATGCATTTGTGTGGTAAATTTGCTAAGCTTAATAATATATTAAACTGTGCAA
Source organism: Sesamum indicum (assembly GCF_000512975.1). Classification (NCBI taxonomy): domain Eukaryota; kingdom Viridiplantae; phylum Streptophyta; class Magnoliopsida; order Lamiales; family Pedaliaceae; genus Sesamum; species Sesamum indicum. The sequence continues at coordinate 118,067 of NW_011628105.1, read as the reverse complement.
AACAGCTAAATTTTGAACGTTCTCAGAATTGCACGAAACTTGACCCAAACGTAATTCTAGACGCATGCATTTGTGTGGTAATTTGCTAAGCGTAATAATAACTACATGTTAGTATGAAAGGGAATCAAACTTTCTTTAATAAAACCGTGCAAACAGCAAAATTATTAAAGTTTTCTCAAAGTTCCATGAAACATGACCCAAACGTAGGTCTAGACTCATGCAAAGTGTTCTAAATTTGCTAAGCGTAATAATAACTGCAAGTTAGACTAAAAGAAAAACAATTTTTTTTTAATAAAACCGTGCAAAATATGTGAGGTCCGTAGAATTTTTTTCACGTAATTGGAAGACTAATTGGTAATTATTAAAAATTTTAATTTAATTAGTAAATGAATTATAGATTGAATTTGGGATATAATAAAACTTGAACGGATTAAATTGGAGTTCGTTATAATATTTTGGGACAATTTATATTAATTAAAAAAATTAGGAAGGCCGTAAATGGTATTTTGAGAAAAGTTTAATTAAATAAATAAAATAATAATAATATTATATATATAAAAATAATATGTATATATATATAAGTAAAGAGAGAGAAAATTGAGAGTGGAGGTGGGGCCCAACTCCCACCGCCTCACTCCCTCTTTTCCTTTTTTGTATTTATTCTAGTTTGTTTGTTCTCAATATACACACACAAACATATGCACATACAACACACA
>NW_011628105.1:110455-115277 GCF_000512975.1 Sesamum indicum | reverse complement strand
TAAGTTGCAATAATCCCAAATGCAAGACTTCCATAACGAGAACAAAGAGATAGGGCGATAGAGGGTCTCCCTGTCTTAATCCACGTGCTCCTGCAAAGAAACCGTGAGGGTTTCCATTAAGACCAATCGAAAATGCCGCCGTCGTTACACACTCCTCAATCCACCTTGTGAACTTTTGGGGGAATCCAAACAGCTAAAGTTTGAACGTTGTGAATATTTCACGAAACTCTTGCTAGGCGTAATAATAACTACAAGTCAGTATGAAAGGGAAACAAACTTCCTTTAATGAAACTGTGCAAAACAGTTAAATTTTGAACGTTCTCAGAATTCTATGAAACTTGACCCAAACGTAGGTCTAGACCCATGCATTTGTGTGGTAAATTTGCTAAGCATAATAATAACTACAAGTTACTATAAAAGGGAAACAATCTTGCTTTAATAAAACCGTCCAAAACAGCTAAATGTTGAATGTTCTCAGAATTGCACAAAACTTGACCCAAACGTAAGTCTAAACCCATGCATTTGTGTGGTAAATTTACTAACCATAATAATAATTATAAGTTACTATAAAAGGGAAACAATCTTGATTTAATAAACCGTACAAAATAGCTAAATTTTGAACGTTCCCAGAATTGTACGAAACTTGACCCAAACGTAGATCTAGACCCATTCATTTGTGTGGTAAATTTGCTAAGCGTAATAATAATTACAGGTTAGTATGAAAGGAAAACAAACTTATTTTAATAAAACCGTGTAAAACTACTAAACTTGTTCTCTGAATTTCATGAAACTTGTCCCAACCGTAGGCCTAGACCTATGAATTTGTTTGGTAAATTTGTTAAGCGTAATAATAACTATAAGTTAGTATGAAAATAAAACAAACTTTATTTAATAAAATCAGGAAAAACATCAAAATTTTGAACATTCTCACAATTCCACGAAATTGACCCAAACGTAAGTCCAGACCCAAAGCATTTGTGCGTTAAATTTTCTAGGCGTAGTAATAACTACATGTAACTATGAAAGGGAAACAAACTTTGTTTAATAAAATCGTGCATAAACAACTAAATTTTGAACGTTCTCAGAATTTCACGAGACATGACCGAAACATTGGTCTAGACCCATGCATTTGTATGGTGAATTTATTAAACGTAGTAATAACTACAAGTTAGTATGAAAAGAAAACAAACTTTAATTAATAAAATCATTCAAAACATCAAAATTTTGAACATTCTCACAATTCCACGAAACTTGACCCAAACATAAGTCCAGACCCATGCATTTGTGTGGTAAATTTTCTAAGCGTAATAATAACTATATGTTAGTATGAAAGAAAAACAAACTTTCTTTTATAAAACCGTGCAAAACAACAAAATTTTGAAAGTCTCAAAGTTCGACGAAACTTGACCCAAACGTATATCTAGACCCATGCATTTGTGTGGTAAATTTGCTAAGCGTAATAATAACTGTAAGTTAGTATGAAAGGGAAACAAACTTTCTTTATCAAAACCGTGCAAAACATCTAAATTTTGAATGTTCTCACAATTCCATGAAGCTTGACCCAGACATTAGTCTAGACCCATGCATTTGTGGTAAATTTGTTGAGCGTAATAATAACTACAAGTTAGTATGAAAGATAAACAAACTTTATTTAATAAAATCGTGCAAAACAAAAAAATTTCGAATATTTTCAAAATTCCACGAAACTTGACCCAAATGTAGGTATAGACCTATGCATTTGTGTTGTAAATTTGCAAAGCATAATAATAACTACAAGTTAAAGAAAAACAAAATTTCTTCTATAAAATCGTGCAAAACATCTAAATTTTGAACGTTCTCAGAATTTCAAAAAACTTGACCCAAACGTAGGTCTAGACCCATGCATTTGTGTGGTAAATTTGTTAAGTTTAATAATAACAACAAGTTAGTATGAAAGATAAACAAACTTTATTTAATAAAATAATGCAAAACATCGAAATTTTGAACATTCTCACATTTCCACGAAACTTGACCCAAACATAAGTCAAGACCCATGCATTTGTGTGGTAAATTTGCTAAATGTAATAATAACTACATGTTAGTATTAAAGGGAAATAAACTTTCTTTTATAAAACCGTGCAATACAACAAAATTTTGATTGTTTTCTCAAAGTTCCAGGAACCTTGACCCAAACGTAGGTCTAGACCCATGCATTTGTGTGTTAAATTTGCTAAGTGTAATAATAACTGCAACTTAGTTTGAATGGGAAAGAAACTTTCTTTAATAAAATCGTGCAAAACATCTAAATTTTGAACGTTCTCATAATTCCACGAAACTTGATCCAAACATAGGTCTGGACCCATGCATTTGTCTGTTAAATTTGCTAAGTGTAATATTAACTACAATTCAGAATGAAAGGGAAACAAACTTGCTTTAATGAAACGGTGCAAAACGGTTAAATTTTGAACGTTCTCAGAATTCAACGAAACATGACCCAAACGTAGGTCCAGAACCATCCATTTCTATGAGAAATTTGCTAACCGTAATAATAACTACAAGTTAGTATGAAAGGGAAACAAATAGGCTTTAATAAAACTGCGCGAAACAGTTGAATTTTGAACGTTCTCAGAATTCCACGGCACATGTCCCAAACCTAGGTCTAGACCCATGCATTTGTGTAGTAAATTTGCTAAGCATAATAACAACTACAAGTTACTATAAAAGGAAAACAATCTTGCTTTAATAAAACCGAGCAAAATACCAAAATTGCAAAATTTTGAACGTTCCCAGAATTGCACGAAACTTGACCCAAATGTAGGTCTACACCTATGCATTTGTGTGGTAACTTTGCTAAGCGTAATAATAACTAAATGTTAGTATGAAAGGGAAACAAACATTCTTTAATAAAATCGTGCAAAAACAACTAAATTTTGAACGTTATCAGAATTTCACGAGACTTTACCCAAACGTTAGTCTAGACCCATGCATTTGTGTGGTGAATTTATTAAACATAGTAATAACTACAAGTTACTATGAATGAGAATCTAAGTTTATTTAAAAAACTGATTCAATACTGCAAAATTTTGAATATTCTCACAATTCCACGAAACCTGACCCAAACGTAAGTCCAAACCCATGCATTTGTGTGGTATATTTGCTAAGCGTAATAATAACTACAAGTTAGTATGAAAGTAAAACAAACTCTCGTTAATAAAACCGTGCAAAACATCTAAATTTTGAAAGTTTTTTCAAAGTTCCACGAAACTTAACCCAAACATAGGTCTAGACCCATGCATTTGTGTGCTAAATTTGTAAGGCATAATAGTAATTACAAGTTAGTATGAAAGGAAAACAAACTTTCTTTAATAAAATCGTGCAAAACATCGAAATTTTGAACATTCTCATTATTGCACGAAACATGACTCAAACGTAAGTCCAAACCCATGCATTTGTGTTGTAAATCTGCTATGCGTAATAATAACTACATGATAGTATGAAAGGCAAACAAACTTTCTTTTATAAAACCGTGAAAAACAAACTTGACCCAAACATAGTTCTAGACCCATGCATTTGTTCTGTAAATTTTCTAAGCGTAATAATAACTGCAAGTTAGTATGAAAGGGAAACAAACTTTCTTTAATTAAACCGTGCAAAACATCTAAATTTTAAATGTTCTTACAATTCCACGAAGCTTGACCCAATCGTTGCTCTAGACCCATGCATTTGTGTGGTAAATTTGTTAAGCGTAATAATAACTACAAATTAGTATAAAAGGTAAAAAAACTTTATTTAATAAAATCGTGCAAAACAACTAAATTTTGAAAGTTCTCATAATTCCATGAAACTTGACCCAAACGTAGGACTAGACCTATGCATTTGTGTTGTCGATTTGCTAAGCATAATAATAACTACAAGTTAAAGGCAAACAAACTTTCATTAATAAACCGTGCAAAACATCTAAATTTTGAACGTTCTCAGAATTTCAAGAAACTTGACCCAAACGTAGGTCCAGACCCATGCATTTGTGTGAAAAATTTGTTAAGCGTAATAATAACTACATGTTACTATGAAAGGTAAACAAACTTTATTTAATAAAATCATGCAAAACATCAAAATTTTGAACATTCTCACAATTCCAAGAAACTTGACCCAAACGTAAGTCAAGACCCATGCATTTGTGTCGTAAATTTGCTAAGCGTAATAATAACTACATGTTAGTATGAAAGGGAAACAAACTTGCTTTAATGAAACCGTGCAAAACAGTTAAATTTTGAACGTTTTCATAATTCAACGAAAGTTGACCCAAACGTAGGTCTTAACCCATGCATTTATGTGGTAAATTTGCTAACCGTAATAATAACTACAAGTTAGCATGAAAGGGAAAGAAACTTTATTTAATAAAATCCAGCAAAACATCCAAATTTTGAATATTCTCACAGTTCCACGAAACATCACCCAAATGTAAGTCCAGACCCATGCATTTGTGTGGTAAATTTGCTAAGCGTAATAATAACTACATGTTAGTATGAAAGGAAAACAAACTTTCTTTAATAAAACCGTGCAAAACAACTAAATTTTAAACGTTCTCAGAATTTCACGAGACTTGACCCAAACGTTGGTCTAGACCCATGCATTTGTATGGTGAATTTATTAAACGTAGTAATAACTACAAGTTAGTATGAATGGGAAACAAACTTTATTTAAAAAAATCATGCAATACAGCTAATTTTTGAACATTTTCACAATTCCATGAAACATAACCCAAACGTAAGTCCAGACCCATGCATTTGTGTGGTATATTTGCTAAGCATAATAATAACTACAAGTTAGTATGAAAGAGAAA
>NW_011628105.1:98041-107931 GCF_000512975.1 Sesamum indicum | reverse complement strand
TGCAAAACATCTAAATTTTGAACGTTCTCAGAATTTCAAGAAACTTGACCCAAACGTAGGTCCAGACCCATGCATTTGTGTGAAAAATTTGTTAAGCGTAATAATAACTACATGTTACTATGAAAGGTAAACAAACTTTATTTAATAAAATCATGCAAAACATCAAAATTTTGAACATTCTCACAATTCCAAGAAACTTGACCCAAACGTAAGTCAAGACCCATGCATTTGTGTCGTAAATTTGCTAAGCGTAATAATAACTACATGTTAGTATGAAAGGGAAACAAACTTGCTTTAATGAAACCGTGCAAAACAGTTAAATTTTGAACGTTTTCAGAATTCAACGAAAGTTGACCCAAACGTAGGTCTTAACCCATGCATTTATGTGGTAAATTTTCTAACCGTAATAATAACTACAAGTTAGCATGAAAGGGAAAGAAACTTTATTTAATAAAATCCAGCAAAACATCCAAATTTTGAATATTCTCACAGTTCCACGAAACATCACCCAAATGTAAGTCCAGACCCATGCATTTGTGTGGTAAATTTGCTAAGCGTAATAATAACTACATGTTAGTATGAAAGGAAAACAAACTTTCTTTAATAAAACCGTGCAAAACAACTAAATTTTAAACGTTCTCAGAATTTCACGAGACTTGACCCAAACGTTGGTCTAGACCCATGCATTTGTATGGTGAATTTATTAAACGTAGTAATAACTACAAGTTAGTATGAATGGGAAACAAACTTTATTTAAAAAAATCATGCAATACAGCTAATTTTTGAACATTTTCACAATTCCATGAAACATGACCCAAACGTAAGTCCAGACCCATGCATTTGTGTGGTATATTTGCTAAGCATAATAATAACTACAAGTTAGTATGAAAGAGAAACAAACTTTTGTAAATAAAACTATGGAAAACATCTAAATTTTGAAAGTGTTTTCAAAGTTCCACGAAACTTGACCCAAACATAGGTCTAGACCCATGCATTTGTGTGGTAAATTTGCTAAGCGTAATAATAACTACAAGTTAGTGTGAAAGGGAAACAAACTTTCTTTTGTAAAACCGTGCAAAACAAACTTGACCCAAACATAGGTCTAGACCCATGCATTTGTTCTGTAAATTTTCTAAGCGTAATAATAACTGCAAGTTAGTATGACAGGGAAACAAACTTTCTTTAATTAAACCGTGCAAAACATCTAAATTTTAAATGTTCTCACAATTCCACGAAGCTTGACCCAATACTTGCTCTAGACCCATGCATTTGTGGGGTAAATTTGTTAAGCGTAATAATAACTACAAATTAGTATGAAAGATAAACAAACTTTATTTAATAAAATCGTGCAAAACAACTAAATCTTGAACGTTCTCATAATTCCATGAAACTTGACCCAAACGTAGGACTAGACCTATGCATTTGTGTTGTCAATTTGCTAAGCATAATAATAACTACAAGTTAAAGGCAAACAAACTTTCATTAATAAAACCGTGCACAACATCTAAATTTTGAACATTCTCACAATTCCACGAAACATGACCAAAACGTAAGTCCAGACCCATTCATTTGTGCGATAAATTTGCTAAGCCTAATAATAACTACATGTTAGTATGAAAGGGAAACAAACTTTCTTTTATAAAATCGTGCAAACCAAACTTGACTCAAACATAGGTCTAGACCCATGCATTTGTGTGGTAAATTTGTTAAGCGTAATAATTACTACAAGTTAGCATGAAAGGAAAACAAACTTTCTTAAACTAAATCGTGCAAAATATCTAAATTTTGAATGTTCCCACAATTCCACGAAGCTTGACCCAAACGTTGGTCTGGACACATGCATTATTGTGGTAAATTTGTTAAGCGTAATAATAAAGTTTGTATGGTATGAAAGGGAAACAAACTTTATTTAATAAAATCGTGCAAAACAACTAAATTTTGAACGTTCTAAGAATTCCACGAAACTTGACCCAAACATAGGTCTAGACCTATGCATTTGTCTGTTAAATTTGCTAAGTGTAATATTAACTACAGGTCAGTATGAAAGGGAAACAAACTTTCTTTAATAAACTCGTGCAAAACAATTAACTTTTGAACGTTTTCAGAATTTCACGAGACTTGACCCAAACGTTGGTCTAGACCCATGCATTTGTGTGGTGAATTTATTAAACGTAGTAATAACTACAAGTTAGTATGAATGGGGAACAAACTATATTTAAAAAGATCATGCAATACATCTAATTTCTGAATATTTTCACAATTCCACGATACTTGACCCAAACGTAAGTGCAGACCCATGCATTTGTCTGGTAGATTTGCTAAGTGCAATAATATCTACATGTTAGTATGAAAGGGAAAAAACTTTCTTTAATAAACCGTGCAAAAACAACTAAATTTTGAACGTTCTCAGAATTTCATGAGACTTGACCCAAACATTCGTTTAGACCCATTTATTTGTGTGGTGAATTTTTTAAACGTAGTAATAAGTACAAGTTATTATGAATGGGAAACAAACTTTATTTAATAAAATCGTGCAAAGCAACTAAATTTTAAACGTTCTCAGAATTTCACGAGACTTGACCCAAACGTTGGTCTAGACCCATGCATTTGTGTGGTGAATTTATTAAACGTAGTAATAACTACAAGTTAGTATGAATGAGAAACAAACTTTATTTAAAAAAATCATGCATTACAGCTAAATTTTAAACATTTTCACAATTCCACGAAACCTGACCCAAACGTAAGTCCAGACCCATGTATTTGTGTTGTATATTTGATAAGCATAATAATAACTACAAGTTAGTATTAAAGAGAAACAAACTTTGTTAATAAAACTGTGCAAAACATCTAAATTTTGAATGTTTTTTCAAAGTTCCACGAAACTTGACCTAAATATAGGTCTAGACCCATCCATTTGTGTAGTAAAATTTGTTAAGCGTAATAGTAACTACAAATAAGTATGAAAGAAAAACAAACTTTCCTCAATAAAACGTCCAAATCTGCTAAATTTTGAATGTTCTCAAAATTCCACAAAACATGACCTAAACGTTGGTCTAGACCCATGCATTTGTGTGGTAAATTTGTTAAGCGTAATAATAACTACAAGTTAGTATGAAAGGAAAACAAATTTTATTTAATAAAAAAACATTGAACATTGAAATTTCGAACATTCTCACAATTCCATGAAATTTGACACAAACGTAAGTCCAAACCCATTCATTTGTGTGATAAATTTGCTAAGCGTAATAATAACTACATGTTAGTATGAAAGAGAAAAAAACTTTCTTTTATAAAACCGTGCAACACAAACTTGACTCAAACATAGGTCTAGACCCATGCATTTGTGTGGTAAATTTGCTAAGCGTAATAATAGCTACAAGTTAATATGAAAGGGAAACAAACTTTATTGTGGTAAAATATCTAAATTTTGGATGTTCTCACAATTTCACGAAGCTTGACCCAAACGTTGGTCTGGACACATGCATTTTTGTGGTAAATTTGTTAAGCGTAATAATAACAAGTTTGTATGAAAGGGAAACAAACTTTATTTAATAAAATCATGCAAAACAACTAAATTTTGAACGTTCTATGAATTCCATGAAACTTGACCCAAACATAGGTCTAGACCTATGCATTTGTCTGTTAAATTTGCTAAGTGTAATAATAACTACAGGTCAGTATGAAAGGGAAACAAACTTTCTTTAATAAAACCGTGCAAAACAATTAACTTTTGAACGTTCTCAGAATTTCACGAGACTTGACCCAAACGTTGGTCTACACCCATGCATTTGTGTGGTGAATTTATTAAACGTAGTAATAACCACAAGTTAGTATGAATGGGAAACAAACTATATTTAAAAAGATCATTCAATACATCTAATTTTTGAATATTTTCACAATTCCACGAAACTTGACCCAAACATAAGTGCAGACCCATGCATTTGTGTGGTAGATTTGCTAAGCGTAATAATAGGTACATGTTAGTTTAAAAGGGAAAAAAACTTTCTATTATAAACCGTGCAAAAACAACTAAATTTTGAACGTTCTCAGAATTTCATGAGAACTAACCCAAATGTTGGTTTAGACCCTTTAATTTGTGTGGTGAATTTATTAAACGTAGTAATAACTACAAGTTACAATGAATGGGAAAACAAACTTTATTTAAAAAAAACATGCAATACAGCTAAATTTAGAACATTTTCACAATTACGCCGAAACTTGACCCTAACGTAAGTCCAGACCCATGCATTTGTGTGGTATATTTGCTAAGCGTAATAATAACTATATGTTAGTATGAAAGGGAAACAAACTTTTGTTAATAAAACTGTGCAAAACATCTAAATTTTGAAAGTTTTCTCAATGTTCCCCAAAACATGACCCAAACATAGGTCTAGAGCCATGCATTTGTGTGGTAAATTTGTTAAGCGTAATAGTCCCTACAAGTTAGATTGAAAGGAAAACAAACTTTCTTTAATAAAATCATACAAAACTGCTAAATTTTAAATGTTTTCACAATTCCACGAACGTTGACCCAAACGTTGGTCTAGACCCATGCATTTGTGTAGTAAATTTGTTAAGCGTAAGAATAACTACAAGTTAGTTTGAAAGGGAAACAAACTTTATTTAATAAAATCATGCAAAACATCAAAAATTTTAACAGTCTCACAATTCCATGAAACTTGACTCAAACGTAAGTCTAGACCCATCATTTTTGTGGTAAATTTGCTAAGCGTAATAATAAATACATGTTAGTATGAAAGGGAAACAAACTTTCTTTTATAAAACCGTGCAAAACAACAGAATTTTGAAAGTTTTCTCAAAGTTCCACGAAACTTGACCCAAACGTAGGTCTAGACCCATGCATTTATGTTGGTAATTTGTTAAGCGTAATAATAACTGCAAGTTAGTATGAAAGGAAAACAAACTTTCTTTTATAAAATCGTGCAAAACAACTAAATTTTGAATATTCTCAGAATTCCACTAAACCTGACCCAAATGTAGGTCTAGACCTATGCATTTGTGTTGTAAATTTGCTAAGCATAATAATAACTACAAGTTAGTATAAAAGGAAAACAAACTTGCTTCAATAAAAATCGTGTAAAACAGCTAAATATTGGACATTCTCAGAATTGCACGAAACTTGACCCAAACGTTGGTTTAGACCCATGCATTTGTATGATAAATTTGCTAAGTGAAATAATAACAAGAAGTTAGTATGGAAGGGAAACATACTTGCATTACTAAAACCGTGCAAAACAGCTAGATTTTGAACGTTGTCATAATTCCACAAAACTTGACCCAAACGTTTGTCTAGATACATGCATTTTTCTGTTAAGTTTGCTAAGCATAATAATAACTACAAGTTAGTATGAAAGGGGAACAAACAGGCCTTAATAAAACCGTGCAAAAAGGTTAAATTTTGAACGTTCTCAAAATTCCACGGATTTTGACTCAAACGTAGGTCTAGACCCATGCATTTGTGTAGTAAATTTGCTAATCATAATAATAACTACAAGTTACCATAGAAGGGAAACAACCTTGCTTTAATAAAACCGTGCAAAATAACTAAATTTTGAACATTCCCAAAATTGCACGAAACTTGACCCAAACGTAGGTATAGACCCATGCATTTGTGTGGTAAATTTGCTAAGCGTAATAATAATTACAGGTTAGTATGAAAGGGAAACAAACATATTTTAATAAAACCATGTAAAACTACTAAATTTTGAACGTTTTCTGAATTCCATGAAACTTAACCCAAATCTAGGTCTAGACCTATGCATTTGTGTGGTAAATTTGTTAAGCGTAATAATAACTATAAGTTAGTATAAAAGGAAAACAAACTTTATTTAATAAAATAAAGCAAAACCTCGAAATTTTTAACATTCTCACAATTCCACAAAACTTGACCCAAACGTAAATCCAGAACCATTCATTTGTGTGATAAATTTGCTAAGCGTAATAATAACTACATGTTAGTATGAAAGGGACTCAAACTTTCTTTAATAAAATCGTACAAAATAATTAAATTTTGAACGTTCTCAGAATTTCACGAGACGTGACCCAAACGTTGGTCTAGTCCCATGCATTTGTATGGTAAATTTATTAAACATAGTAATAACTACAAGTTAGTATTAATGGGAAAAAAACTTTATTTAAATAAATCATTCAATACAGCTAAATTCTGAACATTTTCACAATTCCACGAAACATGACCCTAACATAAGTCCTAACAGATGCATTTGTGTGGTATATTTGCTAAGCGTAATAATAACTACAAGTTAGTATGAAAGGGAAATAAACATGCTTTAATAAAACGGTGCAAAACTGTTAAATTTTGAACGTTCTCATAATTCCACGGAATTTGACCTAAACATAGGTCTAGACCCATGAATTTGTGTGGTAAATTTGCTAAACATAATGATAACTACAAGTTAGTATAAAAGGGAAACAATCTTGCTTTAATAAAATCGTGCAAAATAGCTAAATTTTGATCGCTCGCAGAACTGCATGAAACTTAACCCAAACGTAGGTCTAGACCCATGCATTTGTGTGGTATGTTTGCTAAGCGTAATAATAATTATAATTTAGTATGCAAGGGAAACAAACTTGCTTTGATAAAACCGTTTTGAACATCTAAATTTTGAACATTCTCTGAATCCCATGAAACTTGATCGAAACGTAGGTCTAGACCTATGTATTTGGGTGGTAAATTTGTTAAGCGTAATAATAAAAATAAGTTAGTATGGAAGGAAAACAAACTTTATTTAATAAAATCAAACAAATCATCGAAATGTTGAACACTCTCACAATTCCACGAAACTTGACCCAAACATAACTTCAGACCCATGCATTTTTGTGGTAAATTTTCTAAGCTTAATAATAACTACATGTTAGTATGAAAGGAAAACAAGCTTTCTTTAATAAAATCGTGGAAAACCGCTAAATTTTGAACGTTCTCAAAATTTCACGAAACCTGACCCAAATGTAGGTCTAGACCCATGCATTTGTGTGGTAAATTTGATAACCGTAATAATAACTACAAGTTAGTATGAAAGGGAAATAAAAATACTTTAATAAAACTGTGCAAAATAGATAAATTTTGACTGTTCTCAGAATTCAACGAAACTTGACCCAAACGTAGGTCTAGACCCATGCATTTGTGTGGTAAATTTGATAACCGTAATAATAACTACAAGTTAGTATGAAAGGGAAATAAAAATACTTTAATAAAACTGTGCAAAATAGATAAATTTTGACTGTTCTCAGAATTCCACGGAACTTTACCCAAACGTAGGTCTGGACCCATGCATTTCTGTGGTAAATTTACTTAGCATAATAATAACTACAAGTTACTATAAAAGGGAAACAATCTTGCTTTAATAAAACCGTGCAAAATAGGTAAATTTTGAACGTTCTCAGAATTGGACAAAACATGACCCAAAAGTAGGTCTAGACCCATGCATTTGTGTGGTAAATTTGCTAACCGTAATAATAATTACAAGTTAGTATGAAAGGGAAACAAACTTTCTTTAATAAAATCGTGAAAAACAACTAAATTGTGAACGTTTTCTCAGAATTTCACGAAAATTCACCCAAACGTTGGTCTAGACCAATGCATTTGTGTGGTGAATTTATTAAATGTAATAATTACTACAACTTAGTATGAATGGGAAACAAACTTTACTTAAAAAAATCATGCAATACAGCTAAATTTTGAATATTCTCAAAATTGCACGAAATTTGACCCTAACGTAAGTCCAAACCCATGCATTTGTGTGGTATATTTGTTAAGCGTAATAATAACTACAATTTAGTGTGAAAGGGAAATAAGCTTTTGTTAATAAAACCGTGCAAAACATGTAAATTTTGAAAATTTTCTCGAAGTTCCACGAAACTTGACCCAACCATTGGACTAGACCCATGCATTTGTGTGGTAAAATTTTTAAGCGTAATAGTAACTACAAGTTAGTATTAAAGGAAAACAAACTTTCTTTAATAAAACCGTACAAAATAGCTAAATTTTGACCGTTCTCATAATTGCACGAAACAGGACCGAAACGTTGGTCTGGACCCATGCATTTGTGTGGTAAATTTAGTAAGCGAAATAATAATTACAAATTAGTAAGAAATGGAAAGAATCTTGCTTTAAAAAATCGTGCAAAATAATTAAATTTTAAACGTTCTCAGAATTCTATAAACCGTGCAAAACAACTAAATGTTTAACGTTCTCAGAATTTCATGAACCTTGACCCATATGTTGGTCTAGACCTATGCATTTGTGTGGTAAATTTGCTAAGCGAAATAATAACCACAAGTTAGTATGAAAAGGGAAACAAACTTGCATTAATAAAACCGTGCAAAACCGCTAAATTTTGAACGTTCTGAAAATTTCACGAAACTTGACCCAAACGTAGGTCTGGACCCATGCATTTGTCTGTTAAATTTGCTAAGCGTTATTATAACTACAAGTCAGTATAAAAGTGAAACAAACTTGCTTTAATGAAATCGTGAAAAAATAGTTAAATTTTGAACGTTCTCAGAATTCAACGAAACATGACCCAAACGTAGGTCTAGACCCTTGCATTTGTGTGGTAAATTTGATAACCGTAATAATAACTACAAGTTAATATGAAAGGGAAACAAACATGCTTTAATAAAACTGTGCAAAACAGTTAAATTTGAACGTTCTCATAATTCCACGGAACTTGACCCAAACGTAGGTCCAGACCCATGCGTTTGTGTTGTAAATTTACTAAGCATAATAATAACTACAAGTTACTATAAAAGGGAAACAATCTTGCTTTAATAAAACCATGTAAAATAGGTAAATTTTGAACGTTCTCTGAATTCCATGAAACTTGACCCAAACGTTGGTCTAACCCATGCATTTGTGTGGGGAATTTATGAAACGTATTAATAACTATAAGTTAATCTGAATGGGAAATAAACTTTATTTAAAAAAATCATGCAATATCGCTGAATTTTGAACATTTTAACAATTCCACGAAATGGGACCCTAACGTAAGTCCAGACCCATGCATTTGTATGGTATCTTTGCTAGCCGTAATAATAACTACAAGTTAGTATGAAAGGGAAACAAACTTTTGTTAATAAAACCGTGCAAAACATCTAAATTTTGAAAGTTTTCTCAAAGTTCCACGAAACATAACCCAAGCAAAGGTCTAGACCCATGCATTTCTATGGTAAATTTTTTAAGTATAATAGTAACTACAAGTTAGTATGAAAGGAAAATGAACTTTCTTTAATAAAACCGTACAAAACAGCTAAATTTTGAATGTTCTCAGAATTCCACGAAACTTGACCCAAACGTGGGTCTAAAACCATGCATTTGTGTAGTAAATTTGTTAAACATAATAATAACTACAAGTTAGTATGAAAGAGAAACAAACTTTATTTAATAAAATCAAGCAAAACATCGAAATTTTGAACATTCTTACAATTCCATGAAACTTGACCCAAACGTAACTCCAGACCCATGCATTTCTGTGGTAAATTTGCTAAGAGTAATAATAACTACATGTTAGTATGAATGAGAAACAAACTTTCTTTTATAAATGTGACGCCCCAAAAATTATAATATATAATTGGGAGACTAATTGGTAAATTTTTATGAAACTTAGTTAATTAGTAAATAAATTATGTTCCATAATTGGAATATAATAATATTTGAATAAATTAAATTGGAGTTCGTTATAATATTTTGGGACAATTTATTCTAATTAAGAAAATTAGAAAGGACGTAGATGGTATTTTGAGAAAAGTTTAATTAAATAAATAAAATAATAATAATATTATATATATATGGAAATAATATATATATATATTAAGTAAGTAATATAATATATATATATATATATATATATATA
>NW_011628105.1:92015-97460 GCF_000512975.1 Sesamum indicum | reverse complement strand
TAAAAAGAAACGTTGTGAGGTTGAGGTAAGTAAATAATTAGTATTATCTATATATGCTCTCTTTATTTGTGCTATTACTGTTATATAAATTTGTGGTTCATGCTGCCACTAATTTGTCTGAAAGTATATGAGTGATTAATGATTTGATTTGATTGACGGTATTGTGTACGTGGAATGAGGAAATACGTTGAAATATTATGTTTGTTGTTTGATGTGTTGTGGGTGTCTGAGAATGAGAATGTAATGCTATATTGTTTTACGTTACTAGTTGCTTACAAGAATGGTGATATGTGGAAATGAGGGAGTGGTGGAAATTGAATATAATTGTGGCGTGAATACCCCTTGACGTGTTGAAAAGCCTATAAGGCGAAATGTGTTGAAAAGAGCTTTGATGCGATATGAGAAAGAAATGAAATGAAAAGAGCTTTGATGCGATATGAAAAAAAATGTGATGTGAAAAGAGCTATGATGCGAAATAAAAGAGCTATGATGCGATTTGAAAGAGCTATGATGCGAAATGAGATTGATGAGCCGGCTGTCAAGGGGATTCACTTAAATTTATATGACGGTGAGATTGAGTTGACGGGAAAAACACGATATCACCTTCTGGTAAGCAAACTAGGGAAAAAGAAGTTTAATTGATTATTTTATTGTGAGATAGCTATGTGGTGTACTACAATTAATTATGTTGGAGTTAAATTGACTGTAATCCATGCATGTTGCCTACTTGTCATGTTTGGGCTGTGTTTGATGTACATATATAGATAGGCTGATTATTTACTTACTGAGTGGCAGGCTCATCCCTCTGTTGACATTTTCTTTCAGGAGTAGACTTTGAGGTATCTGACTGTTGAAGAATAGGTCTACGCACTATACTCAGTCAGGTCGGGCCAGTATGCTGTTTCTCCTTTTTGTCAGCTAGAGTACGAATCTTATTTTGTTTGTATAAAGAGAATGTAGGAATGGAGATTAACTGTGGTGGACTACTCGAGGTGTTTGATTTGTATATATGATGTTGTGGGTTGATTATGTTGTTATGACGTTGGGGTTACGTATTCATATGGATTTAATTATTATGTGCATTTATATTTATAAACACAGCGATTGCTATAAGTATGACGTTTAGGGTAGATATAGCCCTTGTAGCGAAGGGGGTGCTACAATAAAACCGTGCAAAACAACAATGTTTTGAAAGTATTCTCAACGTTCCACGAAACTTTATCCAAACGTAGATCTAGACCCATGCATTTGTATGGTAAATTTCATAGCGTAATAATAACTGTAAGTTAATATGAAAGGGATGCAAACTTTCTTTAATGAAACTGTGCAAAACATCTAAATTTTGAACGTCCTCAGAATTCCAGGAAACTTGACCCAAACGTAGGTCTAGACCCATGCATTGGTGTGGTAAATTTGTTAAGCATAATAATAACTACAACTTAGTATGAAAGGAAAACAAACTTTGTTTTATAATACCGTTCAAAACTGCTAAATTATGAACGTTCCCAGAATTCAACGAAACTTGAGCCAAACGTAGATCTAGACACATGCATTAGTGTGGTAAAATTTCTAAGAGTAATTATAACAAGAAGTTAGTATGAAAGGAAAACAAACTTTATTTAATAAAATCGTGCAAAACAACTAAATTTTGAATGTTCTCATAATTGCACAAAACTTGACCCATACGTTGGTCAAGACCTATGCATTTGTGTGGTAAATTTTATAAGCGTAACAATAATTAGAAATTAGTATGAAAGGGAAAGAATCTTGCCATAAACAATCGTGCAAAACAACTAAATTTTGAACAATCTCAGAATTCCACGAAACTTGACCCAAACGTAGGTCTAGATCTATTCATTTCTGTTGTAAATTTGCTAAGCGTAATAGTAACTATAATTTAGTATAAAAGGGAAACAAACTTGCTTTAATAAAACCGTGTAAAACAGCTAAATTTTGAACATTCTCCGAATTGCACGAAACTTGGCCCAAACGTTGGTCTAGACCCATGTATTTGTGTGGTAGATTTGCGAAGCGTAATAATAACAACAAGTTAGTATGAAAGGGAAACAAACTTACATTAATAAACCTTGCAAAACATCTAAATTTTGAACGTTCTCAGAATTCCACGAAGCTTGACCCAAACGTAGGTCTGGACCCATGAATTGGTCTGTTAAATTTGCTAAGCGTAATAATAACCACAAATCAGTATGAAAGGGAAACAAACTTGCGTTAATGAAATCGTGCAAAACAGTTAGATTTTGAACATTCTCATAATTCAACGAAACTTGACCCAAACGTAGGTCTAGACCCATGCATTTGTGTTGTATATTTGCTAAGCATAATAATATCTACAAGTTAGTATGAAAGGCAAATATACTTCCTCTAATAAAACCGTGCAAAACAGCAAAATTTTGAACGTTATCAGAAGTGCAAGAAACTTGACCCAACGGTAGGTCTAGACCCATGCATTTGTGTGGTATGTTTGCTAAGCGAAATAATAATTACAATTTAGTATGAAATAGAAACAAACTTGCTTTAATAAAACCGTGCAAAACTGCTAAATTTTGAACGTTCTCTGAATTCCAGAAAACTTGACCCAAACGTAGGTCTAGACCTATGTATGTGGGTGATAAATTTGTTAAGCGTAATAATAACTATAAGTTAGTATGGAAGGAAAACAATCTTTATTTAATAAAATCAAGCAAATCATCGAAATGTTGAACACTCTGACAATTCCACGAAACTTGACCCAATCGTAACTCCAGACCCATGCATTTGTGTGGTAAATTTGCTAAGCGTAATAATAACTACATGTTAGTATGAAAGGGAAACAAACTTTCTTTTACTAAACCGTGCAAAACAACTAAATGTTTAACGTTCTCAGAATTTCATGAACCTTGACCCATATGTTGGTCTAGACCTATGCATTTGTGTGGTAAATTTGCTAAGCGAAATAATAACCACAAGTTAGTATGAAAAGGGAAACAAACTTGTACAAAATGGAGAGGTGATTGTGAGACCGACTTTAGACACTATCCGAAACGGGTCTAAACGATGGAAAACTACCGCGGTCGGATATTTTTTGGGGAAACGCCCATACTTTCACCATTTGAAGGAATACGCGGTATCAGTTTGGCCGGGTTTAAGAGAGGTAACTGGTACTACTAACGGTTTCTTTTTCTTCCAGTTTAATAATAACTACAAGTTAATATGAAAGGGAAACAAACATGCTTTAATAAAACTGTGCAAAACAGTTAAATTTGAACGTTCTCATAATTCCACGGAACTTGACCCAAACGTAGGTCCAGACCCATGCGTTTGTGTTGTAAATTTACTAAGCATAATAATAACTACAAGTTACTATAAAAGGGAAACAATCTTGCTTTAATAAAACCATGTAAAATAGGTAAATTTTGAACGTTCTCTGAATTCCATGAAACTTGACCCAAACGTTGGTCTAACCCATGCATTTGTGTGGGGAATTTATGAAACGTATTAATAACTATAAGTTAATCTGAATGGGAAATAAACTTTATTTAAAAAAATCATGCAATATCGCTGAATTTTGAACATTTTAACAATTCCACGAAATGGGACCCTAACGTAAGTCCAGACCCATGCATTTGTATGGTATCTTTGCTAGCCGTAATAATAACTACATGTTGAAAGGGAAACAAATTTTCATTAATAAAACCGTGCAAAACATCTAAATTTTGAAAGTTTTCTCAAAGTTCCACGAAATTTAACCCAAGCATAGGTCTAGACCCATGCATTTCTATGGTAAATTTTTTAAGCGTAATAGTAACTACAAGTTAGTATGAAAGGAAAATGAACTTTCTTTAATAAAACCGTACAAAATAGCTAAATTTTGAATGTTCTCAAAATTCCACGAAACTTGACCCAAACGTGGGTGTAGAACCATGCATTTGTGAAGTAAATTTGTTAAACATAATAATAACTACAAGTTAGTATGAAAGAGAAACAAACTTTATTTACTAAAATCATGCAAAACATCGAAATTTTGAACATTCTTACAATTCCACGAAACTTGACCCAAACGTAACTCCAGACCGATGCATTTCTGTGGTAAATTTGCTAAGAGTAATAATAATTACATGTTAGTATGAATGAGAAACAAACTTTCTTTTATAAAACCGTGCTAAACAACAATGTTTTGAAAGTATTCTCAACGTTCCACGAAACTTTATCCAAACGTAGATCTAGACCCATGCATTTGTATGATAAATTTCATAGCGTAATAATAACTGTCAGTTAATATGAAAGGGAAGCAAACTTTCTTTAATGAAACTGTGCAAAACATCTAAATTTTGAACGTTCTTAAAATTCAACGAAACTTGACCCAGACGTAGATCTAGACCTATGCATTTTTGTGGTAAATTTGTTAACCGTAATAATAACTATAAGTTAATATCAAAGGAAAACAAACTTTCTTTAATAAAACCGTTCAAAACAGCTAAATTTTGAACGTTCTCAAAATTTCACAAAACTTGACCCAAACGTAAATCTACACCCATGCATTTGGGTGGTAAATTTGCTAAGCGTAATAATAACTACATGTTAGTATGAAAGGGAAACAAACTTTCATTAATAAAATCGCGCAAAACAGCAAAATTTTGAAAGTTTTCTCAAAGTTCCACGAAACTTCACTCAAACGTAGGTCTAGACAGATGCATTTGTGCGCTAAATTTGCTAAACATAATAATAACTACATGTTAGTATGAAAGCGGAAACAAACTTTCTTTAGTAAAACCGTGCAAAACAACAATATTTTGAATATTTTCTTAAAGTTCCATAAAACTTGACCCAAATGTAAGTCTAGACCCATGCATTTGTGTGGTAGATTTGTTAAGCGTAATAATAACTACAAGCTAGTATGAAAGGGAAAAAAATCTTGCTTTTAAAAACCGCGCAAAACAACTAAATTTTAAACGTTCTTAAACTCCACAAAACATGACCCAAATGTTGGTCTACACCCATGCATTTGTGTTGAAAATTTGTAAGCGTAATAATAAGTAGAAGTTAGCATTGAACGTTCTCGGAATTGCACAAAACTTTACCCAAACGTTTGTCTGAACCGATGCATTTGTGTGGTAAATTTGCTAAGCGTAATAATAACTATTGTTAGTATGAAAGAGAAACAATATTTGTTTAGTAAAACCATGCAAAACAGCAAAATTATGAATGTTTTCTCAAAGTTCCATGAAACTTGACCCAAACGTAGGTCCTCCCATGCATTCGTGTGGTAAATTCGCTAAGCTTAATAATAACTGCAAGATAAGAAGAAAGGAAACAAAATTTTTTTAATAACACCGTGCAAAACAATTAAATATTGAACGTTCTCAGAATTGCACGAAACTTGACCCAAACGTTTGTCTGAACCCATGCATTTGTGTGGTAAATTTGCTAAGCGTAATAATAACTACA
>NW_011628105.1:61349-88926 GCF_000512975.1 Sesamum indicum | reverse complement strand
TTTAATAAAACCGTGCAAACAGCTAAATTTTGAACGTTCTAAAATTTCACGAAACTGGACCCATATATAGGTCTAGACCCATGCATTTATGTGGTAAATTTGCTAAGTGTAATAATAACTAAATGTTAGTATTAAAGGGAAACAAAACTTCTTTAATAAAATCGTGTCAAACAACTAAAAGTTGACGTTCTCAGAATTCCACAAGACTTGACCCAAATATTGGTCTAGACCCATGCATTTATGTGGTAAATTTGTTAAGCGTAATAATAACTACAAGTTAGTATGAAAGGGAAACAAACTTTATTTAACAAAATCGTACAAAACAGTTAAATGTTTAACATTCTCACAATTCCACGGAATTTTTCCCAAATGTAAGGCTGACCCATGATTTGTGTGGTAATTTTATAAGCGTAATAATAACAAGATGTTAGTATGATAGGGAAACAAACTTTCTTTAATAAACCGTGCAAAACAGCAAAATTTTGAATAATTTCTTTAAGTTCCAAACATAACCCAAACGTAGGTATAGACCTATACATTTGTGTGGTAAATTTGCTAAGCGTAATAATAATCACAAGTTTGTATGAAAGGGAAAGAATCTTGCTTTAAAAAATCGAGCAAAACAGCTAAATTGTGAACGTTCTCAAAATTTCACGAAACTTTACCTAAACGTAGGTTTAGACCCATGCATTTGTGTGGTAGATTTTCTAAGCGTAATAGTAATTACAAGAGGATGAAAGGGAAAAAAACTTGCTTTAAAAAATCGTGCTTAACAGTTAAATTTGGAACTTTTTCAAAATTACACGAAACTTAACCCAAACGTAGGTCTAGATGCATGCATTTGTGTTGTAAATTTGCTAAGCGTAATAGTAACTACAACATAAAATAAAACGAAAATAAACTTGCTTTAATAAACCGTGCCAAACAACTAAATATTGAACGTTCTTAGAATTGCACTTGACCCAACCTCAAAAAAAGGTTTTATTTTGTAAAAATTATAAAATTAGTGATATTGTTCATAAAGTTTCATGATAAAATTTGAACTATTTTGCCTACTACTTGTATTATTTGTGAATATATATGCTTTAAATTCATTTTAAATTAAATGAAACACCATGCAAAACAACTAAATTTTGAACGTTCTCAAAATTGAATAAAACATGACCCAAACATAGGTCTAGACCTATGCATTTGTGTGGTAAATTTGTTAAGCGTAATAATAACTATAAGTTAATATGAAAGGAAAACAAACTTTATATAATAAAATCGTGCAAAGCAACTAAATTTTCAGCGTTCCAAAATTCCACGAAACTGGACCCAAACATATGTCTAGACCCATGCATTTGTGTGGTAAATTTGCTAAGCATAATAATAACTACATGTTAGTATGAAAAGGAAACAAAGTTCCATTAATAAAATCGTGCAAAACAACAAAATTTTCAAAAATTTCTCAAAGTTCCACGAAACTTTACCCAGACGTAGGTCTAGAGCCATGCATTTGTGTGCAAAATTTGCTATGCATAATAATAACTGCAAGTTAGTATAAAAGGAAAATAAACTTTCTTTAACAAACCGTGCAAAACAACTAAATTTTGAACCTTTTCACAATTTCATGAAGCTTGACCCAAACATACGTCTAGACCTATGCATTTGTGTGGGAAATTTGTTAAGCGTAATAATAACCATAAGTTAGTTTGGAAGGAAAACAAGCTTTCTTTAATAAAACCGTGCAAAACAGCTAAATTTTGAACGTTCCCAAAATTGCACGAAACTGGACCCAAACATTGGTCTAGACCCATGAATTTGTGTGTTAAATTTGCTAAGTGTAATAATAACTACATGTTAGTATGAAACTGAAGCAAACTTTCTTCTATAAAACTGCGCCAATCAACTAAATGTGAACGTTCTCAGCATTCCACGAAACTTGACCCAAATGTTGGTCTAGACCCATGCATTTGTATGTCATATTTGTTAAGCGTAATAATAACTACAAGTTAGTGTAAAAGGGAAACGAACTTTATTTAATAAAATCGTGCAAAACAGCTAAATTTTGAATATTCTCACAATTCCACAGAACTTGACCCAAACGTAAGTCTAGACCCATCTGTTTGTGTGGTAAATTTGCTAAGCGTAATAATAACTATATGTTAGTATGAAAGAGAAACAACCTTTCTTTAATAAAACCGTACAAAACATCTAAATTATGAAAGTCTTCTTAAAGTTCCACAAAACTTGACCCAACGTAGTTCTAGACCCATGCATTTGGGTGGTAAATTTGCTAAGCGTAATAATAATTGTAAATTTGTAAGAAAGGTAAACAAACATTTTTTTTAATAACACCGTGCAAAACATCTAAATTTTGAATGTTCTCAGAATTACACGAAACTTGACCCGAACGGAAACCTACACGTATGCATTTGTGTGGTAAATTTGTTAAGTGTATTAATAACTATAAGGTAGTATGAAAAGAAAACAAACTTTCTTTAATAAAACCATGCAAAACAGCTAAATTTTGAACGTTCCCAAAATTCCACAAAACTTGACCCAAACGTAGGTCTAGACCCATGCATTTGTGTGGAAAAATTTGCTAAGCGTAATAATAAGTACAAGTTAGTAAGAAAGTGAAACAAACTTTCTTTAATAACACCCTGCAAAATTGTAAAATTTAGAAAGTTTTCTCAAAGTTCCATGAAACTTCACCCAAACGTAGGTCTAGAACCACGCATTTTGTATGCTAAATTTGTTAAACGTAATAATAACAACAAGTTAGTATGAAAGGTAAGAAAACTATATTTATTAAAATCATGCAAAACAGCTAAATTTTGGGCATTCTCACAATCCCACGGAACTTGACCTAAACATACATTTGTGTGGTAAATTTGCTAAGCATAATAATAACTACATGTGAGTATGAAAGAGAAACAAACTTTGTTTAATAAAACCGTGCAAAATAGCAAAATTATGAAAGTTTTTTCAAAGTTCCACAAAACGTGGCCCAAACGTAGGTCTAGACCCATGAATTTGTGTGGTAAATTTGCTATGCGTAATAGTAACTACAAGTTAGTTAGAAAGGGAAACAAACTTTCTTTAATAACACCGTGCAAAACATCTAAATTTTGAACGTTCTCAGAATTCCACGAAACTTGACCCAAACGTTGGTCTAGACCTATGCATTTGTGTGGTAAATTTGTTAAGCGTAATAATAACTATAAGTTAGCATGAAAGAAAAATAAACTTTCTTTAATAAAACCATGCAAAACAGCTAAATTTTGATGTTTCCCAGAATTCCACGAAACTGGACCCAAACATAGGTCTAGACCCATGAATTTGTGTTGTAAATTTGTTCTATGTATTAATAACAACATGTTAGTATATGAAAGGAAAACAAACATTTTTTAATAAAACCGTGTGAAACTACTAAATTTAGAGCGTTCTAAGAATTCCACGAAACTTGATCCAAACGTTGGTCTAGACCCATGCATTTGTGTGGTAAATTTGTAAAGCGTAATACTAACTACAAGTTAGTATGAAAGAGAAACAAACTTTACGTAAGGAAATCGTGCAAAACGACTTAATTTTGAACATTCTCACAATTCCACGAAACATGACCCAAATTGAGGTCTAGACCCATGCATTTGTGTGGTAAATTACCTAAGCGTAATAACAACTGGAAGTTAGTAAGAAAGGGAAACAAACTTTCTTAAATAATACCGTGCAAAACATCTAAATTTTGCACGTTTCTCAGAATTCCACAAAACATGACCCAAATGTAGGTCTAGACCTATGCATTAGTGTGGTAAATTTGTTAAGCGTAATAATAACAATAAGGTAATATGAAAGGAAAACAAACTTTTTTCAATAAAACCGTGCAAAACAGCTAAATTTTGAACGTTCCAAAATTCCATGAAACTGGACCCAAACATAGGTCTAGACCCATGCATTTGTGTGGTAAGTAGCTAAGCGTAATAATAACTACATGTTACTATGAAAGGAAAACAGATTTTCCATAATAAAACCGTGCAAAAGAGTAAAACATAGAATGTTTTCTCAAAGTTCCATGAAACTTCACCCAAACGTAGGTTTAAACCCATGCATTTTGTGTGCTAAATTTATTAAATGTAATAATAATTACAAGTTAGTATGAAAGGTAAGAAAACTTTATTTATTAAAATCGTGCAAAACAGCTAAACTTTGAGCATTCTCACAATCCCACGGAACTTGACCCAAACGTAAGTCTAGACACATACATTTGTATGGTAAATTTGCTAAGCGTAATAATAACTACATGTGAGTATGAAAGAGAAACAAACTTTCTTTAATAAAATCGTGCAAAACAGCAAAATTATGAAAGTTTTCTCAAAGTTCCACAACACTTGGCCCAAACGTAGGTTTAGACCCAAGTATTTGTGTGGTAAATTTGCTATGCGTAATAATAATTGCAAGTTAGTTAGAAATGGAAACAAATTTTCTTTAATAACACCGTGCAAAACATCTAAATTTTGAACGTTATCAGAATTCCACGAAACTTGACCCAAACGTTGGCATAGACCTATGCATTTGTGTGGTAAATTTGCTAAGCGTAATAATAACTGCAAGTTAGTTAGAAAGGCAAACAAACTTTTTTTAATAACACCGTGCAAAACATCTACATTATGTTTGGTTTTGTTTTTACCTTGTTTGTGGGTATTTTGTGGAGATAGAGAGAGAAAAATAAAGATAAATAAAAATAAGTTAGAGATAGTGTGTATGTTTGGATTTGTTTTGGGAGATAATATAAAATAAGTATGTTATGTTTGATGTTGGGTAGTGGGGAGAGAAAAAATACTTTTCATTGTCAAATCATGTCTCTTTTATATATATTTATATATATATAAAAATATATATAATTTATTTAGTTGTGAGTGGATTAAAATAAATATTATTTCCTAATTATATATGATTGGAAATAAAAAATAATAATTTATGTAAATACACTTTTAAAAATAATTAAATGCACTCTAATAATGGATTAACAATATTTTTTGTTAGTTGTTCTATTCGAGGTGATAAATTTAAATACATTATTCAAATAATGTAATATATGAATTAACCGCGTAGAATAATTATATTATTTTATATTTTTTAAAATTTTTAATTATTCCAAGAACGTTCTCAGAATTCCACGAAACTTGACCCAAACGTTGTTCTAGACCCATGCATTTGTGTCGTAAATTTGTAAAGCATAATACTAACTACAAGTTAGTATGAAAGGGATACAACCTTTATGTGATGAAACCGTGTAAAACGACTTAATTTTGAACATTCTCACAATTCCACGAACCTTGACCCAAATGTAGGTCTAGACCCATGCATTTGTGTGGTAAATTTGCTAAGCGTAATAATATCTGCAAGTTAGCAAGAAAGGGAAACAAACCTTCTTTAATAACACCGTCCAAAACGTCTAAATTTTGAACGTTCTCAGAATTCCACAAAACTTGACTCAAACGTAGGTCTAGACTTATGCATTTGTATGGTAAATTTGTTAAACGTGCAATAATAACTACATGTTAGTATGAAAGAGAAACAAATTTTCTTTAATAAAACCATGCAAAAAAGCAAAATTATGAAAGTTTTTTCAAAGTTCCACGAAACTTGACACAAACGTAGGTGTAGACTTGACACAAACTTGACACAAACTTGACACAAACGTAAATTTGTTAAGCATAATAATAACATTAAGGTACTGTGAAAGGAAAATGAACTTTCTTCAATAAAACCGTGCAAAACAGCTAAATTTTGAACGTTCCCAAAATTTCATGAAACTGGACCCAAACATAGGTTTAGACCCATGCATTTGTGTGGTAAATTAGCTAAGCGTAATAATAACTACATGTTAGTATTAAAAGGAAACAGACTTTCAATAATAAAACCGTGCAAAATAGTAAAATTTAGAAAGTTTTCTCAAAGTTCCATGAAACTTCACCCAAACGTAGGTCTACACCCATGCATTTTGTGTGCTAAATTTATTAAATGTAATAATAACTACAAGTTAGTAAAAAAGCTAAGAAAACTTTATTTATTAAAATCGTGCAAAACTGCTAAATTTTGAACATTCTCACAATCCCACGGAACTTGACCCAAACGTAAGTCTAGACACATACATTTATATGGTAAATTTGCTAACCGTAATAATAACTACATGTGAGTATGAAAGAGAAACAAACTTTATTTAATAAAACCATGCAAAACAGCAAAATTATGAAAGTTTTCTCAAAGTTCCACAAAACTTGGCCCAAACGTAGGTCTAAACCCAAGCATTTGTGTGGTAAATTTGCTAAGCGTAATAATAACTACATGTGAGTATGAAAGAGAAACAAACTTTCTTTAATAAAACCATGCAAAACAGCAAAATTATGAAAGTTTTCTCAAAGTTCCACAAAACTTGGTCCAAACGTAGGTCTAGACCCAAGCATTTGTGTGGTAAATTTGCTAAGCGTAATAATAATTGCAAGTTAGTTAGAAAGGGAAACAAATTTTCTTTGATAACACCGTGCAAAACATCTAAGTTTTGAACGTTTTCATAATTGCACGAGACTTGACCCAAACATTGGTCTAGACCTATGCATTTGTGTGGTAAATTTGTTAAGCGTAATAATAACTATAAGTTAGAATGGAAGAAAAACAAAATTTCTTTAATAAAACCGTGCGAAACAGCTAAATTTTGATGTTTCCCAGAATTTCACGAAACTGGACCCAAACATAGGTCTAGACCCATGGCTTTCTGAGGTATATTTGTTCAGTGTAATAATGACGACATGTTAGTATGAAAGGAAAACAAACATTCTTTAATAAAACCATGAGAAACTACTAAATTTCGAACGTTCTCAGAATTCCACGAAACTTGACCCAAACGTTGGTCTAGACCCATGCATTTGTGTCGTAAATTTGTAAAGCATAATACTAACTACAAGTTAGTATGAAAGGGAAACAACCTTTATGTGATGAAACCGTGTAAAACGACTTAATTTTGTACATTCTCACAATTCACGAACCTTGACCCAAATGTAGGATTAGACCCATGCATTTGTGTGGTAAATTTGCTAAGCGTAATAATATCTGCAAGTTAGCAAGAAAGGGAAACAAACCTTCTTTAATAACACCGTCCAAAACATCTAAATTTTGAACGTTCTCAGAATTCCACAAAACATGACTCAAACGTAGGTCTAGACCTATGCATTTGTATGGTAAATTTGTTAAACGTGCAATAATAACTACATGTTAGTATGAAAGCGAAACAAACTTTCTTTAATAAAACCGTGCAAAAAAGCAAAATTATGAAAGTTTTCTCAAAGTTGCACGAAACTTGACACAAACGTAGGTGTAGACCAATTCATTTGTGTGGTAAATTTGCTAAGCGTAATAATAACTACAAGTTAGTTAGAAGGGAAACAAACTTTCATTAATAACACCGTGCAAAACATCTAAATTTTGAACGTCCTCAGAATTCCACGAAACTGGACCCAAACGTTGGTCTAGACCTATGCATTTGTGTGGTAAATTTGTTAAGCGTAATAATAACTATATAAGTTAGTATGAAAGAGAAACAAACTTTATGTACTGAAATCGTGCAAAATGACTTAATTTTGAACATTCTCACAATTCCACGAAACTTCACCCAAATGTAAGTCTAGACCCATGTATTTGTGTGTTAAATTTGCTAAGCGTAATAATAAATGGATGTTAGTAAGAAAGGGATACAAACTTTCTTTAATAATACCGTGCAAAACATCTAAACTTTCAACGTTCTCAGAATTCCACAAAACATGACCCAAACGTATGCATTTGTGTAGTAAATTTGTTAAACTTAATAATAACTATAAGTTAGTATGAAAGAAAAACATATGTTCTTTAGTAAAACCATGCAAAACAGTTAAATTTTGAACGTTTTCCCAAAATTCCACGAACCTGGACGCAAACATAGGTCTAGACCCATGCAATTGTGCGGTAAAATTGTTAAGCGTAATAATAACTGCAGGTTAGTAAGAAAGGGAAACAAACTTTGTTTAATAAGACGGTGAGAAGCATCTAAACTTTGTTCTCATAATTCCATGAAACTTGACCCAAATGTAAATCTAGACCTATGCATTTGTATGGTAAATTTGTTAAGCGTAATAATAACATTAAGGTACTGTGAAAGGAAAATGAACTTTCTTCAATAAAACCTTGCAAAACAGCTAAATTTTGAACGTTCCCAAAATTTCATGAAACTGGACGCAAACATAGGTTTAGACCCATGCATTTGTGTGGTAAATTAGCTAAGCGTAATAATAACTACATGTTAGTATTAAAAGGAAACAGACTTTCAATAATAAAACCGTGCAAAATAGTAAAATTTAGAAAGTTTTCTCAAAGTTCCATGAAACTTCACCCAAACGTTGGTCTACACCCATGCATTTTGTGTGCTAAATTTATTAAATGTAATAATAACTACAAGTTAGTATAAAAGCTAAGAAAACTTTATTTATTAAAATCGTGCAAAACAGCTAAATTTTGAGCATTCTCACAATCCCACGGAACTTGACCCAAACGTAAGTCTAGACACATACATTTGTATGGTAAATTTGCTAACCGTAATAATAACTACATGTGAGTATTAAAGAGAAACAAACTTTCTTTAATAAAACCATGCGAAACTACTAAATTTGGAACGTTCTCAGAATTCCACGAAACTTGACCCAAACGTTGATCTAAACCCATGCATTTCTTTCATAAATTTGTAAAACATAATACTAACTACAAGTTAGTATGAAAGGAAAACAACCTTTATGTGATGAAACCGTGTAAAACGACTTAATTTTGAACATTCTCACAATTCCACGAACCTTGACCCAAATGTAGGATTAGACCCATGCATTTGTGTGGTAAATTTGCTAAGCGTAATAATATCTGCAAGTTAGCAAGAAAGGGAAACAAACCTTCTTTAATAACACCGTCCAAAACATCTAAATTTTGAACGTTCTCAGAATTCCACAAAACTTGACTCAAACGTAGGTCTAGACATATGCATTTGTATGGTAAATTTCGTAAACGTGCAATAATAACTACATGTTAGTATGAAAGAGAAACAAACTTTCTTTAATAAAACCGTGCAAAAAAGCAAAATTATGAAAGTTTTCTCAAAGTTCCACGAAACTTGACACAAACGTAGGTGTAGACCAATTCATTTATGTGGTAAATTTTCTAAGCGTAATAATAACTACAAGTTAGTTAGAAGGGAAACAAACTTTCTTTAATAACACCGTGCAAAACATCTAAATTTTGAACGTCCTCAGAATTCCACGAAACTGGACTCAAACGTTGGTCTAGACCTATGCATTTGTGTTGTAAATTTGTTAAGCGTAATAATAACTATAAGTTAGTATGAAAGAAAAACAAACTTTCTTTAATAAAACCGTTTATAACAGCTAAATTTTGAAGTTTCCCAGAATTTCCAAAACTGGAACCCAAACATAGGTCTAGACCCATTAATTTGTCTTGTAAATTTGTTCTGCGTATTATTAAATACATGTTAGTATGAAAGGAAAACAAACATTCTTTAATAAAATCGTGCGAAACTACTAAATTTGGAACTTTCTAAGAATTCCACGAAACTTGACCCAAACATTGGTCTACGTAATAATAACTATAAGTTAGTATGTTAGAAAAACAAACTTTCTTTAATAAAACCGTTTATAACAGCTAAATTTTGAAGTTTCCCAGAATTCCACGAAACTAGATCCAAACATAGCTCTAGACCCATGAATTTGTCTTGTAAATTTGTTCTGTGTATTATCAAATACATCTTAGTATGAAAGGAAAACAAACATTCTTTAATAAAATCGTGCGATCCATGTTGAACATGGCTGTCTGGAATGTCCGTGGGCTAAACACATGAGACCATCAGCTCGTTGTTAAAGACCTTGTCTCGGAATACAGGTTACACTTCTTGGGTATTCTTGAAACTCATGTTCGATTTAGTAATGTCATGCATATCCAGTCATTTTTACTTCAACAATGAAAATTGTTTGTTGATTATGCTTCGATTGGAAATCGCATTTGGCTTGTTTGGGACAAGAATGTTGTTGATGTACATATCCTCGAATTGGGAGAACAGTTTGTGCACTGTCGGGTTACTAGCAGGGCTGTAAATGAACACATAATTATCATTGTTGTCTATGGTGCTTCTGAGGTGATTGATCGTAGGAATTTGTGGACTATGTTGAGGACACTGGCCCAGCAGTGCTCCGACGTTCCGTGGATGGTGGGAGGGGATTTCAATGCTGTTCGAGACCTTAATGAAGTTTGTGGTGTATCTGGAGATATTAGGCTGGCCATTGAAGAATTTAATACTGATATTCAAGAGGCCGGATTGCTGCCACTACCAATGCAAGGATAATGGTACACTAAGCATAATGTAGTATGACCACACGGAGTTTATGGAAGAGGTTAGATCGTATTCTTATTAATGATAGATGGCTTGCGTGGTTTTCCACATCATCATATCATTGTCTTACACCAAGGATGTCTTACCACTCACCACTTGTCTTATGTGGAGATACTCAACAACATAATGGAGGTATGTTTCGATTCGATAACTACCTTGCCCTTTCACCTGACTTTATCCCCAATGTGCAGAACATTTGGCACCATGATGGTGTACACGGTGACACGGTGACACGTAAACTCAAGGCTTTTAAACCGGTCTTCCGACTACAATGGAGGAATAAGGGGGATTTGACACTGAATGTCCAAAAGGCAAAGGATTTCTTGATGAGGCCCAACAATTAGTGAACTCTGACAGACAAAACGGTCGACGGTGGATGTTCGTTTTCTGAGATCATGGGCGAGGCACATCCTTACTGTTGAGGAAGCAAACCAACTATGCATTACATTCTCACAGGATTTGCAGAGTTTTCGAGCCTCTGGCTCAACGTACAAAAGAGCCACTTAATTATCTCCTGGTCCACTCAAGAATGGAAAGAACAGATGTTGGTGATTTTGGGATTCCAGGAGGGGAAGCTCCCTATGAGGTACCTGGGTCTACTTCTTATCTCTTCTAGACTGTCTACTCCTGACTGCCAACCACTTTTATCATAAATAGATGCACGTATCTCTGATTAGGAAGGTATCTTGTTATGATGGGAGAGTACAGATTATCAAATCAGTACTTTCAACATTGAGCTTATACTGGGCTTATGGTTTTATAAACCGAAGAAGGTTATTAATGAAATTGAGAAGAGACTTAGAAAGTTCCTCTGGAAGGGGACAACGAATAGTGGCTACACAAAGGTAGCATGGAATGATGTGTGTTGACTGGTGGATGAGGGGGGACTTGGGTTCAAGGACATTACTACCTTGAATCGTGCACTAATGAACAAGAAACTTTATGATATTATCAGGTGTGATAGGACCTCCATTTGGGTGCAATGGCTATATCATGGCCGTTTACGGGACGCATTGGTCTGGACTATACGGGAACATGGTAGTTCTTGGGGATGGCGGAATATGTTGAGACTCTGGCCTTATCTCCGCTCTATTATGGAATACCCGATTGGTAACGGAGAGAGTTTTTATTATTGGCAGGACCCATGGCACCATCTTGGACCATTTATTGAGCGGTTCCCATAGGGCCCAGGCCATCTTGCTGATTTCAGGAGGAGAATGGCAATGGCCCCCCATCACGGATTTTGAATGTTTGGAGATTACTCATACTCTACCGCATATTTATGGAAGAGAGAATCGAGTTGTTTGAAAATGTGACAAGGGACAATCCAAAACACAGATCCTCTATCAGTTAATTGATCCCCTAAGGCCGAAAGTAGGTTGGTCTTCACTACTTTCGGGTCCTCTGAAGATCCCTCGTCACTTGTTCATTTTGTGGCTCGCAATTCTTGGCAAGCTACCCACTACGGACAAACCTTGGCTATCCCACTTAGGGGCTTGTACGTTAAGCGACGAGGGAATTACGGAATTCCATTCACATTTATTCTTCCGATGCAAATTCAGCCGAGGGAACATTGGTGTATCCCTTGGGCTGTCGAGGGAGGAACCATCTAAAAACCACATTGTTGTACTGTACCATTCTTTACATAATGAAATTTACATTTACATAAAAAAAAGCTACAAGTTGGTATGAAAGAAAAACAAACTTCATTCGATCAAACCATGCGAAACAGCTAAATTTTGAACGTTTTCAGAATTTCACGAAACTTGACCGAAACGTAGGTCTAGACCCATGCATTTGTGTGGTAATTTTGCTAAGCGTAATTATAACTACATGTTGGTATGAAAGGAAAACAAACTTCCTTTGATAAAATTGTGTAAAACAACAAAATTTTGAACGTTCTCAGAATTCTACGAAACTTGTCCCAAATGTAGATCTCGACCCATGCATTTGTGTGGTTAATTTGTTAAGCATAACAACAACTACAGGTTAGTATGAAAGGAAAACAAATACTTAACGTTCTCAAAATTCCACGAAACATGACCCAAACGTAGGTCTCAACCCATGCATTTTGTATGGTAAATTTGCTAAGCGTAATAATAACAACAAGTTAGTATGAAAGGAAAACAAACTTTCTTTGATAAAACCGTGCGAAACAGATAAATTTTGAATGTTATCAGAATTTTAGGAAACTTGAACCAAACATTGGTCTAGACCCATGCATTTGTCTGGTAAAGTTCGCTAAGCGTTATAATAACTACAGGTTAGTATGAAAAGAAAACAAACTTTCTTTAATAAATCCATGCAAAACTACTAAATTTGAACGTTTTTAGAATTGCACTAAACAGGACCCAAACATAGGTCTAGATCAATGCATTTGTGTGGTAAATTTTCTTAGCGTAATAATAACTAGAGGTTACTATGAAAGCGAAACAAACTTTCTTTAATAAAACCGTGCTAAATAGCTAAATTTGAATGTTCTCAAAATTTCAAGGAACTTGACCCAGACATCGGTCTAGACCCATGCATTTGTCTGGTAAATTTCTTAAGCATAATACTAACTACAAGTTAGTCTGAAAGGGAAACAAACTTTCTTTAATAAGACAATGCAAAACAGCTAAATTTTGAACGTTCTCAGAATTTCACGAAACTTGACCCAAACGTAGGTCTAGACCCAAGCATTTATGTGGTAAATTTGCTAAGCGTAATAATAACTACAAGTTGGTATGGAAGGAAAACAAACTTCCTATGATAAAACCATGTAAAATAGCTAAAATTTGAACGTTTTCAGAATTTCACAGAACATGACACAAACGTAGGTCTAGACCCATGCATTTGTGTGGTAAATTTGATAAGCGTAATAATAACTACAAGTTAGTATGAAAGAGAAACAAGCTTCCTTTGATAATACCGCGCAAAACAGCTAAATTTTGACCACTATAAGAATTCCACAAAACTTAAACAAAACGTTAGTCTAGACCCATGCATTTGTGTTGTACAAATTTGCTAAGCGTAATAAGAACTATAAGTTAGTATCAAAAGAAAACAAACATTCTTTAATAAAACCGTGTAAAACAACTAAATTTCGAACGTTCTCAAAATTCCACTAAAGATGACCCAGACGTAGGTCTAGATCCCTGCATTTGTTTGGTAAATTTTCTTAGCATAATAATAATTACAGGTTAATATGAAATAGAACGAAACTTTTTTAATAAAACCGTGCTAAACAGTTGAATTTTGAATGATCTCAGAATTTCACGAAACTTGATCCAAACATAGGTCTAGACCCATTCATTTGTCTGCTAAATTTGCTATGTATAATAATAACTACAAGTTAGTATAAAAGGGAAACAAACTTTCTATATAAAACCGTGCAGAACAACTTAATTGTGAACATTCTAGAATTCCACGAAAAATGACCCAAACCTAGGTCTCGACCCATGCATTTGTGTGGAAAAATTTGTTAAGTGTAATAATAACTATGCGTTAGTATGAAAGAGAAACAAACATTGTTTATATAACCGTGCAAAACAATTAAATTTTGAACGTTCTCAGAATTTCATAAAACTTGTCCCATACGTTGGTCTAGACCCATGAATTTGTGTGGTAAATTTGCTAAATGTAATAATGTCTACATGTTTGTATTAAAGGGAAACAAACTTTTTTTAATAAAACCGTGCAAAACAACTAAATTTTGAATGTTTTCAAAATTCCACTAAACATGACCCAAACATCGGCCTAGACCCATGCATTTGTGTGGTAAATTTTCTAAGCGTAACAATAACTACAAGTTAGTATGGAAGAGAAACAAACTTTCTTTAATAAAACTGTGCAAAACAACTAAATTTTAAAAATTCGCAGAATTCCTCGAAACTTGACCCATATGTAGCTCTAGACCCATGCATTTATGTGGTAAAAATTTGCTATGCGTAATAAGAACTACAGGTTAGTATGAAAAGGAAACAAACTTTCTTTATTAAAATCATGCAAAATAGCTAAATTTTGAACACTCTTAGAATTCCACTAAACTTGACCCAAATGTAGGTCTAGTCCCATGAATTTGTGTGGTAAATTTTCTAAGCGTAATAATAACTACATGTTAGTATGAAAGGGAAACAAACTTTCTTTCTGAAAATCGTGTAAAACAGCTAAATTTTGAACGTTCGCAAAATTTCACGAAACTAGATCCAAACATAGGTCTAGGCCCATGCATTTGTCTGGTAAATTTGCAAAGCGTAATAATAACTAGAAGTTAGTATGAAAGGGAAGCTTCTTTAATAAAACTGTGCAAAACAGCTAAATTTTGAATATTTTTAGAATTTAAAAAAACTTGACCCAAACGTAGGTGTAGACCTATACATTTGTGAGGTGAATTTGCTAAACGTAATAATAGCTACAAGTTAGTATGAAAGGGAAACAATCTTCCTTTAATAAACCGCGCAAAATGCTAAACTTTGAACTTTCTCAGAATTCCACGAAACTTGAACCAAACGTAGGTCTAGACCCATGCATTTGTGTGGTAAAAATTTGCTAAACGTAATAATAACTACCGGTTAGCATGAGAGGGAAACCAACTTTATTTTATAAAATCATGCAAAACAACTAAATTTAGAACGTTCTCAGAATTTCACGTAACCTGACACAAACGTAGGACTAGACCCATGCATTTGTCTGGAATATTTGCTAAGCGTAATAATAACGATAAGTTAGTGTGAAAGGGAAACAAACTTTCTTTGAACGTTCTAAGAATTCCACGAAACTTGACCCAAACGTAGGTCTCGACCCATGCATTTGGGTGGTATATTTGCTAAGAGTAATAATAACTACAAGTTAGTATGAAACGGAAACAAACTTCCTTTGCTAAAAATCGTGCAAACCAACTAAATTTTGAACGTTTTCAGAACTCCACGAAACTTGACCCAAACATAGGTCTAAACCTATGCATTTGTGTGTTAAATTTGCAAAGCGTAATAATAACTACAAGTTAGTATGAAAGGAAAGCAAACTTTCTTTAATAAAACCGTGTAAAACAACTAAACTTTGAACGTTCTAAGAATTCCACGAAACTTGACCCAAACGTTGGTCTCGACCATTTGCTAAAAGTAATAATAACTACAAGTTAGTATGAAATGGAAACAAACTTCCTTTGATAAATATCGTGCAAAACAGCTAAATTTTGAACGTTTTCAGAATTCCATGAACTTGAAGTATATGTAGGTCTAGACCCATGCATTTCTGAGGTAAAAATATGCTAAGCGTAATAATAACAACCGATTAGTATGAAAGGGAAACAAACATTCTTTAATAAAACCGTGTAAAATAGCTAAATTTTGAACGTTCTCAGAATTCCACTAAACATGACCCAAACGTAGGTCTAGACCCATGCATTTGTGTGGTAAATTTGATAAGTATATTAATAACCACAAGTTGGTATGAAATGTAGGTCTAGACCCATGAATTTGTGTGGTAAATGTACTAAGCATAATAATAACTACAAGTATGAAAGGCGATCAAACTTCCTTTAATAAAATAGTACAAAACAGCTGAACTTTGAACGTTCTCAGAATTTCACGAAACTTGACCAAACATAGGTCTCGACCCATGCATTTGTTTGGTAAATTTGCTAAGAGTAATAATAACTACTAGTTAGTATGAAAGCGAAACAAATTCCTTGAACCAAATTTTAAACATTATCATAGTTCCAGGAAACTTGAACCAAACGATGGTCTAGACCCATGCATTTGTGTGGTAAAATTTGCTAAGCGTAATAATAACTACAGTTTAGTATGAAAAGAAAACAAACTTTTTTTAGAAAAACCGTGCAAAACAGATAAATTTTGAACGTTTTCAAAATTCCACTAAACATGACCCTAACGTAGGTCTAGTCCCATGAATTTGTGTGGTAAATTTTTCAAGCGTAATAATAACTATAGGAAAGGGAAACAAACTTTTTTTCATAAAAGCGTGCAAAACAGCTAAATTTTGAACGTTCACAGAATTCCACGAAACTTGACACAAACGTTGGTCGATACCCATGCATTTGTGTGGTAAATTTGCTAGTGTAATAGTAACTACAAGTTAGTATGAAAGGTAAACAAACATTCTTTAATAAAACCATGCAAAACAACTAAATTTTGAACACTCTCAGTATTCCATATAACATGACCCATACGTTGGTCTAGGCCCATGCATTTGTGTTGTAAATTTTCTAAGCGTAATAATAACTACAAGTTAGTATAAATTGGAAACAAAATTTCGTTAAAACTGTGGAAAATAGCTAAATTTTAAACGTTCTCAAAATTCCACGAAACTTGACCCCAACGTTGGTCTAATCCATGCATTTGTTTGGTAAATTTACTGAGCGTAATAAAACCGTGCAAAACAACTAAATTTTGAACGTTCTTAGTATTCCACGAAACTTGACCCAAACGTAGATCTAGATCCATGTATTTGTGTTGTAAATTTTCTAAGTGTAATAACAACTTCCAGTTGGTACGAAAGGAAAACAAACTTCATTTAATAAAACGTCAAAACAACTAAATTTAGAACGTTCCCAAAATTCCAAAAAATTTGACCCAAACATTGGTCTAGACGCATGCATTTGTGTGGTAAATTTGTGAAGCATAATAATAACTACAAGTTAGTATGAAAACGAAACAAGCTTTCGTTAATAAACCGTGCAAAACAACTAAATTTTGAACGTTCTAAGAATTCCAGGAAACTTGACCCAAACGGAGGTCTAGACCCATGTATTTGTATGGTAAATTTGCAAAGCGTAATAGTAACTAAAAGTTAGTATGAAAGCGAAACGTACTTTCTTTAATAAAACCATGCAAAACAACTAAATTTTGAACGTTATCAAAATTCCACAAAAATTGACCCAAATATAAGTCTAGACCCATGCATTAGTGTGGAAAATTTGCTAAGTGTAATAATAACTACAAGTTAGTATGAAAGGGAAACAAACTTTCTTTAATAAAACCGTGCAAAACAACTAAATTTTGAACGTTTTCAGAATTCCATTAAACTTGACCCAAACGTAGTTCTAGACTCATGCATTTGTGTGGTAAATTTGCTAAAGAGTAATAATAACTAAAAGTTAGTATGAATGCGAAACGTACTTCTTTTAATAAAACCGTGGAAAGCAACTAAATTTTGAACGTTCTCATAATTTTGACCCAAACATAGGTCTAGACCCATGCTGGTAAATTTGATAACCATAATAATAACTACAGGTTAGTATGAAAGTGAAATAAATTTTCTTTAATAAAACCGTGCAAAACAACTAAATTTCGAACATTCTCAGTATTCCATGAATTTGACACAACGTAGGTCTAGACCCATGCATTTGTGTTGTAAATTTGCTAAGCGTAATAATAGTTACCAGTTCATATGAAACGGAAACAAACTTTCTTTAATAAAACCGTGCAAAACAGCTAAATTTTCAACGTTATCAAAATTTCCAGAAACTTGACCCTAACGGTGGTCTACACCCATGTATTTGGATGGTAAATTTGAGCATAATAATAACTACAAGTTTGTATGAAAGCAAAACAAACTTTCGTAAATAAAACCGTGCAAACAACTAAATTTCGAACGTTCTTAGAATTCCACGAAACTTGACCCAAACATAGGTCTCAACCATGCATTTCTATCGCAAATTTGCTATGCTTAATAATAACTACAAGTTAGTATGAAAAGGAAAACAAACATTCTTTAATAAAACCGTGTAAAACAACTAAATTTTGAAGTTTCTCAGTGTTCCACAAAACATGACCCAAACGTAGATCTAGACCCATGCATTTGTCCTATAAATTTGCTAAGTGTAATAATAACTAGTAGTTGGTATGAAAGGGAAGCAAACTTTCGTTAATAAAACCGTGCAAAACAGCTAAATTTTGAACATTCTCATCATTCCACGAAACTTGACCCAAACGTAGGTGTAGACCCATGCATTTGTATAGTAAATTCACTAAGCGTAATAATTACTACAAGTTAGTATGAAAGCGAACGAAACGTTCTTTAATAAAATCGTGCAAAACAACTAAGTTTTCAACGTTTTCAGAATTGCACGAAACTTGACCTAAACGTAGGTCTGGACCCATGCATTAGTGTGAAAAATTTGCTAAGCGTAATAATAACTACGAGTTAGTATGAAAGCGAAACAAACTTTCTTTAATAAAATCGTGCAAAACAACTAAATTTTGAACGTTTTTAGTATTCCACGAAACATGACCCAAACGTAGGTCTAGACCCATGCATTTGTGTGGTAAATTTGCAAAGTGTAATAATAACTATGAGTTAGTATGAAAGGAAAACAAACATTCTTTAATAAAATCGTGCAAAACAACTAAATTTTGAACGTTTCTCAGTATTCCATGAAACTTCACCCAAACGTTGATCTATACCCATGCATTTGTGTTGTAAATTTGTTAAGTGTAATAACTACCAGTTGGTATGAAAGGGAAATAAACTTTCGTTAATAAAACCGTGCAAAACAGATAAATTTTGAACATTCTAAGAATTCCACGAAACTTGACCCAAAACCGTGCAAAACAGATAAATTTTGAACATTCTAAGAATTCCACGAAACTTGACCCAAACGTAGGTCTAGACTCTTGCATTTGTATGTTAAATTTACTAAAGTTAGTATGAATGCGAAAGAAACATTTTTTAATAAAATCGTGCAAAACAACAATATTTTGAACGTTCTCATAATTCCACGAAACTTGACCCAACGTAGGTCTACACCTATGCATTAGTGTGGAAAATTTTCTAAGCGTAATAATAACTACAATTTAGTATGAAAGGGAATCAAAATAAAACCGTGCAAAACAACTAAATTTTGTACGTTCTCAGAATTCCATGAAACTTAACCAAAACGTAGATATAGACCCATGCATTTGTGTGGTAAATTTTCTAAGCATAATAAATAACTACACGTTAGTATGAAAGTGAATCACACTTTCTTTAATAAAACCGTGCAAAACAGTTAAATTTTGAACGTTCTGAAAATTCCACGAAACTTGATCCAAACATAGGTCTCAACCCATGCATTTGTGTTGTGAATTTCGTATGCGTAATAAGAACTACAAGTTAGTATGAAAGGAAAACAAATATTTTCTAATAAAACCGTGCAAAACAACTAAATTTTGAACGTTCTCAATATTACACGAAGCTTTTCCCAAACGTAGATCTAGACCCATGAATTTGTGTTGTAATTTTGCTAAGCGTAATAATAACTACCAGTTGGTATGAAAGGAAAACAAGCTTTAGTTAAGAAAATCGTGCAAAACAGCTAAATTTTGAGTGTTATCAACATATCAAGAAACTTGACACAAACATTGGTCTAGAGCCATGCATTTGTGTGGTAAATTTCCTATGCGTAATAATAACTACAAGTTAGTATGAAAGGAAAACAAACTTTCCTAAATAAAACCATGCAAAACAACTAAATTTTGAACACTCGCAGAATTACACAAAACTTCACTCAAACGTAGATCTCGAGCCATGCATTTGTTTGGTAAATTGGCTAAGCGTAATAATAACCACAACTTGGCATGAAAGGGAAACAAACTTTCTTTAATAAAACCGTGCAAAACAACAAAATTTTGAACGTTATCAGAATTTCACGAAACATGACCCAAACATAGGTCTCAACACAAACACTTTTGTCGTAAATTTGGTATTCGTAATAATAACTACAAGTTAGTATGAAAAGGAAAACAAACACTCAATAATAAAACCGTGTAAAACAACTGAATTTTGAATGTTTTCTGTGTTCCATGAAACTTGACCCAAACGTAGATCTATACCCGTGCATTTGTTAATAAAATCGTGCAAAACAGCTATAGTTTGAACATTCTCAGA
The DNA here is from genome assembly GCF_000512975.1 of Sesamum indicum. Lineage (NCBI taxonomy): Eukaryota > Viridiplantae > Streptophyta > Magnoliopsida > Lamiales > Pedaliaceae > Sesamum > Sesamum indicum. The sequence goes on along the minus strand of NW_011628105.1, from coordinate 68,594 downwards.
ATTCCACAAAACTTGACCCAAATGTAGGTCTGGATCCATGCTTTGTATGTTAAATTTATTAAGCGTAATGATAACTACAGGTTAGTATGAAAGCGAATGAAACATTCTTTAATAAAATCGTGCAAAATAACTAAATTTTGAACGTTCTCAGAATTCCACGAAACTTTACCCAAATGTAGGTCTAGAACTATGCATTAGTGTGGAAAATTTGCTAAGCGAAATAATAACTACAAGTTAGTATGAAAGCGAAACAAACTTTCTTTAATAAAACCATGCGAAACAACTAAATTTTGAATGTTCTCAAAATTCCACGAAACCTGACCCAAACATAGTTCTAGACCCATGCATTTGTGTGATAAATTTTTAAGAGTAATAATAACTAGAAGTTAGTATAAAAGCAAAACATACTTAATTTAATAAATTTGTGTGGTAAATTTTCAAGAAACTTGACACAAACTTGGTCTACACCCATGCATTTGTGTGGTAATTTGTGAAGAATAATAATAACTACAAGTAAGTATGAAAACGAAACAAACTTTCGTTAATAAAACAGTGCAAAACAACTAAATTTTGAACGTTCTCAAAATTCCACGAAATTTGACCCAAGCGTAGGTCTTGAGCCATGCATTTGTTCGGTAAATTTGCTAAGAGTAATAATAACTACAAGTTAGTATGAAAGCGAAACGTACTTATTTTAATAAAACCCTGCAAAGCAACTAAATTTTGAACGTTCTCAGAATTCCACTATACTTGACCCAAACGTAGGTCTAGACCCATGCATTTGTGTTGTAAATTTGCTAAGCGTAATAATAATTACTAGTTCGTATTAAACGGAAACAACTTTCTTTAATAAAGCCGTGCAAAATTGATAAATTTTGAACGTTCTAAAAATTCCAAGAAACTTGACCGAAACGTTGCTCTAGACCTATACATTTTTTGGTAAATTTGCTAAGCGTAATAACAATTACAAGTTATTATGAAAGGAAAACAAACTTTTGTAAATAAACCGTGCAAGACAATTAAATTTGAAACGTTCGAAGAATTCGACAAAATCTAACCCAAACGTAGGTCTAGTCCCATGCATTTGTATCATAAATTACCTAAGCCTAATAATAACTACAATTTAGTATGTAAGCAAAATATACTTCTTTAAATAAAACCGTGCAAAACAACTATATTTTGAAAGTTATCAAAATTCCAAGAAACTTGACCTAAATATAAGTCTAGAGCCATGCATTAATGTGGAACATTTGCTAAGTGTAATAAGAACACTACAAATTACTATGAAAGGGAAACAAACTTTCTTTAATAAAATCATACAAAACAACTAAATTTTGAACGTTCTAAGAATTCCAAGAAATTTGACCCAAACGTTGGTCGAAACCCATGCATTTATGGTAAATTTGCTATACGTAATAATAACTACAAGTTAATATAAAGGGAAACAAACATTCTTTAATAAAATTATGCAAAACAACTAAATTTTGAACGTTCTCAGTATTCCACGATATTAGACCCATACATAGGTCTAGACCCATGCATTTGTGTTTTAAATTTATTAAGCGTAATAATTAACTATCAGTTGGTATGAAATGGAAACAAACTATATTTAATTAAACTATGCAAAACAACTAAATTTTGAACGTTCTCAAAATTCCAAAAAACTTGACCCAAACGTTGGCTAGACCCATGTATTTGTGTGGCAAACTACCGAAGCGTAATAATAACTACAAGTTAGTATGAAGGAAAACAAACTTTCGTTAATAAAACCGTGCAAACCAGCTAAATTTTGAACGTTCTAAAAATTCTAAAAAACTTGACCCAAACGTTGGTCTAGACCCATGCATTTGTGTGGTAAATTTGTGAAGCGTTATAATCACTACAAGTTAGTATGAATACGAAACAAACTTTTGTTGATGAAACCGTGCAAAACAACTAAATTTTGAACGTTCTCAATATTACATGAAACTTGACTCAAATATAAGTCTAGACCAATGCATTAGTGTGGAAAATTTGCTAAGCGTAATAATAAATGCAAGTTAGTATGAAACGGAAATAAACTTTCTTTAATAAAACCGTGTATAACAACTAAATTTTCAACGTTCTCAGTATTCCACAAAATTTGACCCATACGTATTTGTACATCCATGCATTTGTGTTGTAAATTTGCTACGCATAATAACAACTATTAGTTGGAATGAAAGGAAAACAAATTTTATTTAATAAAATCGTGCAAAACAACTAAATTTTGAACGTTCTCAAAATTCCAAGAAACTTGATCCATACCTTGTCTACACCCATGCATTTGTGTGGTAAATTTGTGAAGCGTAATAAGAACTACAAGTAAATATTGAAACGAACAAAATTTCGTTAATAAAATCGTGCAAAACAACTAAATTTTGAACGTTCTCAAAATTACACGAAACTTGACCAAAGCGTAGGTCTTGAGCCATGTGTTTGTTTGGTAAATTTGCTAAGCGTAAATAACCACAAGTTGGCATGAAAGGGTTACAAACATTTTTTAATAAAACCGTGGAAAATAGCAAAATTTTGAACGCTATCAGAATTCCACGAAACTTGATCCAAACATAGGTCTAAACCCATGTATTTGTGTCGTAAATTTTATATGCGTAATAATAACTACAAGTTAGTATGAAAGGGAAACAAACTTGATTTAATAAAACCGTGCAACACAACTAAACTTTGAACGTTCTCAATATTCCAAAAAATTTGACCCAAACGTAGATCTAAACCCATGAATTTGTGTTGTAAATTTGCTAAGCGGCATAATAACTAGCAGTTGGTATGAAAGGAAAACAAACTTTCGTTAATAAAATCGCGCAAAACAGCTAAATTTGGAACATTCTCAGAATTCCACGAAACTTGACCTAAATGTAGATCTAGACCCATACATTGGTGTGTTAAATTTACTAAGTGTAATAAAAACTACAAGTTAGTATGAAACCAAAAGAATCATTCTGTAACAAAATCGTTCAAAACAACTAAATTTTGAACGTTATCAGAATTGCACGAAACATGACCGAAAAGTAGGTCTAGACCCACGCATTAGTGTGGAAAATTTGCTAAGCGTAATAATAACTACAAGTTAACATGAAATGGAAACAATCTTTCTTTAATAAAACCATGCAAAACAACTAAATTTTGAACGTTCTCAGAATTTAACGAAATTTGACCCAACCGCAGGTCTAGACCCATGAATTTGTGTGGTAAATTTTCTAAGAGAAATAATAACTACAAGTAAGTATGAAAGCGAAACATACTTCTTTTAATAAAATCGTGCAAAACAACTAAATTTTGAATGTTCTCAGACTTTTACTAAACTTGACTCAAACATAGGTCTAGACCTATGCATTAGTGTGGTAAATTTGCTAAGCATAATAATAATTACAAGTTAGTAATAAAAGGAAACAAACTTTCTTTAATAAAACAATGCAAAACAGCTAAATTATGAAAATTTTCAGAATTCAACGAAACATGACCCAAATGTAGGTCTAGACCCATGCATCTGTGTGGTAAATTTGAGAAGCATAATAATAACTACGAGTTAGTATGAAAGGGAAACAAACTTGATTTAATAAAACCGAGCAAAACAACTAAATTTTGAACGTTCTCAGTATTCCACGAAACCTGACCCTCATATCGCATCAAAGCTCTTTTCATTTCATTTCTTTCTCATATCGCATCAAAGCTCTTTTCAACACGTCAAGGGGTATTCACGCCACAATTATATTCAATTTCCACCACTCCCTCATTTCCACATATCACCATTCTTGTAAGCAACTAGTAACGTAAAACAATATATCATTACATTCTCATTCTCAGAGTAAGTAAATAATCAGCCCTATCTATATATGTACATCAAACACAGCCCAAACATGACAAGTAGGCAACATGCATGGATTACAGTCAATTTAACTCCAACATAATCAACTGTAGTACACCGCATAGCTATCTCACAATAAAATAATCAATTAAACTTCTTTTTTTCCTAGTTTGCTTACCAGAAGGTGATATCGTGTTTTTCCCGTCAACTCAGTCTCACCGTCAAATAAATTTAAGTGAATCCCCTTGACAGCCGGCTCATCAATCTCATTTCGCATCATAGCTCTTTTCAATTCGCATCATAGCTCTTTCAATTCGCATCATAGCTCTTTTATTTCGCATCATAGCTCTTTTCACATCACATCTTTTTTTTTTTCATATCGCATCAAAGCTCTTTTCAACACGTCAAGGGGTATTCACGCCACAATTATATTCAATTTCCACCACTCCCTCATTTCCACATATCACCATTCTTGTAAGCAACTAGTAACGTAAAACAATATATCATTACATTCTCATTCTCAGACACCCACAACACATCAAACAACAAACATAATATTTCAACGTATTTCCTCATTCCACGCACATAATATCGACAATCTAATCAAATCATTCAACAGTCTATACAAGGCACATGTGCTAATAGAGCTAGGAAGCTTAATACTGAGTATACGTTGTCGAACATCTTCTACTATTAAGTTGGCCACTACGCTCGGGGGCCGCTCCTCGTGCTCAAAACGTCTCAGGTTTCTCTCCCTCCAAATATGGTATACACGCGATCCAAGTAGGCATCGGTAGGATATATTGATAATGTGCTTCCACGCCATTTTCTTGCACCCCATTCAACATCACTGACCCAATCCCTATTAGGCCACTGGAATCGTACAATGCGCCGAATACTACTGAGGCATCTTCTACTAAATCTGCAGTGGAAAAACAGGTGGTTATGTGACTCCACCATGTCTTCATTGCACAGCACGCAGCATCCAAGATGGGGAAGCCATGGTTGAACGTTTTCAAAATCCACGAAACATGATCCAAACGTAAGGCTTGGAAGCATACTTTATTTAATAAAACCGTTGAAAACCACTAAATTTTGTACGTTATCAGAATTCCACGAAACTTGACCCAAATGTAGGTCTAGACCCGTGCATTTGTGTGGTAAATTTTGTAAGCGTAATAATAACTACAAGTTAGTATGAAAGGGAAACAAACTTTAATTAATAAAATCGTGCAAAACAACTAAATTTTTATCGTTCTCAGATTCCATGAAATTTGTCCCAAACTTAAGTCTAGACCCATGCATTTGTAAGGTAAATTCGCTAAGCATAGTAAATTTTGAACTATCTCAGAATTTCATGAAACATGACGCAAACGTAGATCTAGACCCATGCATTTGTGTGGTAAATTTGCTAAGCATAATAATAACTACAAGTTAGTATGAAAGGTAAACAAACTTTATTTAATAAAATCGTGCAAAACAGCTAAATTTTGAACGTTCTAAAAAATCCATGATACTTGACCCAGACGAATGTCTAGACCCATGTATTTGTTCGGTAAATTTGCTAAGCGTAATAATAACTACATGTTAGTATGAATGAAATACAAACTTTCTTTAATAAAAACGTGAAAAGCTGCTATTTTTTTTGAAAGTTTTCTCAAAATTCCATTAAGCTTGACCCAAAAACGTAAGTTTATACCCATATTTGTGTTGTAAATTTTCTAGGCGTAACAATAACTGCAAGTTAGTATGAAAGGGAAACAAACTTTCTTTAATAAAACCGTGCAAAAGAGTTAAATTTTGAACGTTCTCAGAATTCCTCGAAATTTGACCCAGACATTGGTCTAGGCCTATGCATTTGGGTGGTAAATTTGCTAAGCGTAATAATAACTACAAGTTAGTATGAAAGGGAGACAAACTTTAATTAATAAAATCGTGCAAACCAGCTAAATATTGATCGTTCTCAGAATTGCATGAAACTTGAGCCAAATGTAAGTTTAGACCCATGCATTTGTGTTGTAAATTGCCTAAGCGTAATAATAACTACAAGTTCGTATGAAAGAAAAACAAACCTTCTTTAATAAAACCGTGCAAAAGAGTTAAATTTTGAACGTTCTCAGAATTCCTCGAAATTTGACCCAGACATTGGTCTAGGCCTATGCATTTGGGTGGTAAATTTGCTAAGCGTAATAACAACTGCAAGTTAGTATAAAAGGAAAACAAACTTGCTTTAATAAAATCCTTCAAAATAGCTCAATTATGAACGTTTTCAGAATCCACGAAACACGATCCAAACATAGGGCTTGGAAGCATACTTTATTTAATAAAACCGTCAAAAATAACTAAATTTTGTACGTTCTCAGAATTCAACGAAACATGACCCAAATGTAGGTCTAGACCCATGCATTTGTGTGGTAAATTTTCTAAGTGTAATAATAACTACAAGTTAGTATGAAAAGAAAACAAACTTTAATTAATAAAATCGTGCAAAACAGCTAAATTTTTATCGTTCTCAGATTCCATGAAACTTGTCCCAAACTTAAGTCTAGACCCATGCATTTGTAACGTACTACAAGTTAGTATGAAAGGAAAAAAAAAATTCTTATTAAAAACCGTGCAAAAGAGCCAAATTTTGAACGTTCTCAGAATTTCACGAAACATGACGCAAACGTAGATCTAGACCCATGCATTTGTGTGATAAATTTGCTAAGCATAATAATAACTACAAGTTAGTATGAAAGGTAAACAAACTTTATTTAATAAAATTGTGCAAAACAGCTAAATTTTGAACGTTCTAAAAAATCCACGATACTTGACCCAGCCGAATGTCTAGACCCATGTATTTGTTCAGTAAATTTGCTAAGCGTAATAATAACTACATGTTAGTATGAATGAAATACAAACTTTCTTTAATAAAAACGTGAAAAGCTGTTAATTTTTTTGAAAGTTTTCTGAAAATTCCATTAAGCTTGACCCAAAAACGTAAGTTTATACCCATATTTGTGTTGTAAATTTTCTAGGCGTAACAATAACTGCAAGTTCGTATAAAAGGGAAACAAACTTTCTTTAATAAAACCGTGCAAAAGAGTTAAATTTTGAACGTTCTCAGAATTCCTCAAAATTTGACCCAGACATTGGTCTAGGCCTATGCATTTGGGTGGTAAATTTGTTAAGCGTAATAATAACTACAAGTTAGTATGAAAGGGAGACAAACTTTAATCAATAAAATCGTGCAAAACAGCTAAATATTGATCGTTCTCAGAATTGTATGAAACTTGAGCCAAATGTAAGTTTAGACCCATGCATTTGTGTTGTAAATTGGCTAAGCGTAATAATAACTACAAGTTCGTATGAAAGAAAAACAAACCTTCTTTAATAAAACCGTGCAAAAGAGCTAAATT
>NW_011628105.1:54232-61015 GCF_000512975.1 Sesamum indicum | reverse complement strand
AAAGCTGCTAATTTTTTTGAAAGTTTTCTCAAAATTCCAGTATGCTTGACCCAAAAACGTAAGTTTATACCCATATTTGTGTTGTAAATTTTCTAGGCGTAACAATAACTGCAAGTTAGTATGAAAGGGAAACAAACTTTCTTTAATAAAACCGTGCAAAAGAGTTAAATTTTGAACATTCTCAGAATTCCTCGAAATTTGACCCAGACATTGGTCTAGGTCTATGCATTTGAGTGGTAAATTTGCTAAGCGTAATAATAACTACAAGTTAGTATGAAAGGGAGACAAACTTTAATTAATAAAATCGTGCAAAACAGCTAAATATTGATCGTTCTCAGAATTGCATGAAACTGAAGCCAAATGTAAGTTTAGACCCATGCATTTGTGTCGTAAATTGGCTAAGCGTAATAATAACTACAAGTTTGTATGAAAGGGAAACAAACTTTAATTAATAAAATCGTGCAAAACAGCTAAATTTTTATCGTTCTCAGATTCCATGAAACTTGTCCCAAACTTAAGTCTAGACCCATGCATTTGTAAGGTAAATTTGCTAAGCATAGTAAATTTTGAACGTTCTCAGAATTTCACGAAACATGACACAAACGTAGATCTAGACCCATGCATTTGTGTGATAAATTTGCTAAGCATAATAATAACTACAAGTTAGTATGAAAGGTAAACAAAGTTTATTTAATAAAATTGTGCAAAACAGCAAAATTTTGAACGTTCTAAAAACTGACCCAGCCGAATGTCTAGACCCATGTATTTGTTCAGTAAATTTGCTAAGCATAATAATAAATACATGTTAGTATGAATGAAATACAAACTTTCTTTAATAAAAACGTGAAAAGCTGCTAATTTTTTTGAAAGTTTTCTCAAAATTCCATTATGCTTGACCCAAAAACGTAAGTTTATACCCATATTTGTGTTGTAAATTTTCTAGGCGTAACAATAACTGCAAGTTAGTATGAAAGGGAAACAAACTTTCTTTAATAAAACCGAGCAAAAGAGTTAAATTTTGAACGTTCTCAGAATTCCTCGAAATTTGACCCAGACATTGGTCTAGGTCTATGCATTTGGGTGGTAAATTTGCTAAGCGTAATAATAACTACAAGTTAGTATGAAAGGGAGACAAACTTTAATTAATAAAATCGTGCAAAACAGCTAAATATTGATCGTTCTCAGAATTGCATGAAACTGAAGCCAAATGTAAGTTTAGACCCATGCATTTGTGTCGTAAATTGACTAAGCGTAATAACTACAAGTTTGTATGAAAGGAAAACAAACTTTAATTAATAAAATCGTGCAAAACAGCTAAATTTTTATCGTTCTCAGATTCCATGAAACTTGTCCCAAACTTAAGTCTAGACCCATGCATTTGTAAGGTAAATTTGCTAAGCATAGTAAATTTTGAACGTTCTCAGAATTTCACGGAACATGACACAAACGTAGATCTAGACCCATGCATTTGTGTGATAAATTTGCTAAGCATAATAATAACTACAAGTTAGTATGAAAGGTAAACAAAGTTTATTTAATAAAATTGTGCAAAACAGCAAAATTTTGAACGTTCTAAAAAATCCACGATACTTGACCCAGCCGAATGTCTAGACCCATGTATTTGTTCAGTAAATTTGCTAAGCATAATAATAACTACATGTTAGTATGAATGAAATACAAACTTTGTTTAATAAAAACGTGAAAAGCTGCTAATTTTTTTGAAAGTTTTCTCAAAATTCCATTATGCTTGACCCAAAAACGTAAGTTTATACCCATATTTGTGTTGTAAATTTTCTAGGCGTAACAATAACTGCAAGTTAGTATGAAAGGGAAACAAACTTTCTTTAATAAAACCGTGCAAAAGAGTTAAATTTTGAACGTTCTCAGAATTCCTCGAAATTTGACCCAGACATTGGTCTAGGTCTATGCATTTGGGTGGTAAATTTGCTAAGCGTAATAATAACTACAAGTTAGTATGAAAGGGAGACAAACTTTAATTAATAAAATCGTGCAAAATAGCTAAATATTGATCGTTCTCAGAATTGCATGAAACTGAAGCCAAATGTAAGTTTAGACCCATGCATTTGTGTCGTAAATTGGCTAAGCGTAATAATAACTACAAGTTTGTATGAAAGAAAAACAAACCTTGTTATGTGGTATATTTTGAACGTTGTCAGAATTTTGAGCTAAATTTTGAACGTTGTCAGAATTCCACGAAACATGACGCAAACGTAAACCTGGACCCATGCATTTGTGTGGTATATTTGCTAACCATAATAATAACTACAAGTTAATATGAAAGGTAAACAAACTTTGTTTAATAAAACCGTGCAAAACATCTAAACTATGAACGTTCTCAAAAATCCACGAAACTTGACCCAAACAAAGGTCTAGACTCATGCATTTCTATGGTAAATTTGCTAGGCATAATAATAACTACATGTTAGTATGAATGGAAAACAAATATTGTTTAATAAAACCGTGTAAAACAGTTATATTTTGAACGTTCTCACACGTAACTTGACCAAACGTAGATCTAGACCTATGCATTAGTGTGGTAAATTTGCTAAACATAATAATAACTACAAGTTAGTATGAAAGGGAAACGTACTTTAACAAAACCGTGTAAAACAACTAAATTTTGAACGTTCTCATAATTCCACGAAACTTGACCCAAACGTAGGTCCATGCATTTGTGTAGTAAATTTGTTAAGCATAGTAATAAGTACAAGTTGACCCAAATGTAGGTCTAGTTGTGACGCCCCAAATATTTTAATACGTAATTGTAGGATTAATTGGTAAATTTTCATGAAATTTAGTTAATTAGCCACTAAATTATGGGTCATAATTGGAATATAATAACACTTGAATGAATTAAATTGGAGTTGTTTATAATATTTTGGGACAATTTCTATTAATTAAGAAAATCAGGAAGGACGTAAATGGTATTTTGAGAAAAGTTTAATTAAATAAATAATATAATAATAATATATAAAATATATATTACTAATAATATATATGTGTAAGTAACATATGTATATATATATATAAAAAAGCCAAAAAGAAAAGAAAAAAAAAGAAGAAAGGAAGGAAAAGGTTTGGGGGTGGGCCCTCACCCACCGCCCCACCCCCTACATATATATATATGTGAGCCAATTATCACAATATCACATTTATAAATTTGCAATTTCCTTCTCTGTTCGGCAATTCGCAGCGGGAGGTAAGTTTTATTTTAATTTCTATTAATTTATAATTTATATAATTATATTATTTATTTAGTTCATTTATTAAATGTTGATTATATTGAGCGGTGTACTATTTAACCGGAATATTTTACGAATTTGGCTATTTAAAATAATATCGAATTAAATATTAAATTTAATATAAAAATGATATCGTTGGTTAATTAGATTATTAAATTCATTAGATTTGAATATTGTTATACCCAATTTAGACAATTCCATCGGAATTGTTAACCAAATACGCAATTATATGTATTATTGTTCAATTAAAGAATATAATAGCGAGAAATTGATAGAAAATTCATAGAAATATTCTGAAAATTATATTTAATAAATGGTATGTTAATAATAAAGAGAAAAAAAAAGATTTATTAGATAGAAATGAAATATTAAAGAATTATTAGAAATTGTACAAATGATATTGAATCTTATATTTAAAAGAAATTATGATATTCTCGATATATTAATTGTATGTGGTATAACTCATTATAGGATACGGGGGTGAGGTGAAAGAACTGACAGTTAGCGATTGAGTAGAAAGAAACGTTGTGAGGTTGAGGTAAGTAAATAATTATTATTATCTATATATGTATCTTTAATTGTGATTTTATTGTTATCTGAATTTGTGGTTCATGCTGATATGGATTTATTTGAAAGTATATGAGTGATGGATGATTTAATTTGATTGATGGTATTGTGTACGTGGAATGAGAAAATACGTTAAAATATTATGTTTGTTGTTTGATGTGTTGTGGATTCTAAATGAGGAATATATGGAAATACGGTTTTACGTTACTAGTTGCTTACAAGAATGGTGATATGTGAAAATGAGGGAGTGGTGATTGTGGCGTGAATACCCCTTGATGTGTTGAAAAGCCTATAAGGCGAAATGAAATGAAAAGAGCTTTGATGCGATATGAGAAAGAAATGAAATGAAAAGAGCTTTGATGCGATATGAAAAAGATGTGATGTGAAAAGAGCTATGATGCGAAATAAAAGAGCTATGATGCGAATTGAAAGAGCTATGATGCGAAATGAGATTGATGAGCCGGCTGTCAAGGGGATTCACTTAAATTTATATAACGGTGAGATTGAGTTGACGGGAAAAACACGATATCACCTTCTGGTAAGCAAACTAGGAAAAAGGAAGTTTAATTGATTATTTTATTGTGAGATAGCTATGTGGTGTACTACAATTGATTATGTTGGAGTTAAATTGACTGTAACCCATGCATGTTGCCTACTTGTCCTATTTGGCTATGTTTCATATACATATATAGATAGGGCTGATTATTTACCTACTGAGTGGCAGGCTCATTCCTCTGTTGACATTAGCTTTCAGGAGTAGACTTTGAGGTGTCTGACTGTTGAAGAATAGGTCTACGCACTATACCCAGGCAGGTCGGGCCAGTATGCTGTTTTCTCCTCTTGTCAGCTAGAGTACAAATCTTATTTTATTTGTATAAAGAGAACATAGGCGTAGCGATCAACTGTGGTGGATCACCTGTGGTGTTTGATTTGTATACATGTGATGTTGTGGGTTGACTATGTCGTTATGATATTGTGACTACGTATGCATATTGATAGATGATTATGTGCATTTATATATATAAACACAGGGATTATTATAAGTATGACGTTTAGGGTAGATATAGCCCTTGTAGCGAAGGGGGTGCTACATTAGGTGGTATCAGTGCAGGGATTAGATTTCCTTGGGATAGTAGATGAAATGTTATTTTATACGTAAGGTGTATATGTTAGGAATCTACTCACATGTGTGTATTTTATATAGGATGGAAGCGTCAAGAGAAAACGCTGCTGGCTCAACTGAGTCAATAGAATCTGTGTAGGGTCATGATTTAGTATCAGAACATCAGGGATTATAATCCCAAAATAGAAATGCCCCACAACCAGAAATAAACCGTTTTATGCAACAATTTATGGAAATGATATAGAGGATGGCTCCATCGCCACAATCACAACTACATGATGCAGTTATTGATAAAAATTATGAAATAGTAAGGAGACAGGGGGCGAAGGTATTTGCCGGTACAACTAATCTTGCTGAAGCAGAGGAATGGCTGAGAAACACGGAAAGGGTGTTGGACACGATCGAGTGTACTTCTGAGCAAAAGTTGAGGTATGCAGTGTCCTTATTGGAGAAAGATGCCTTAGATTGGTGGGAAACAGTCCCAGGGAGCAGGAGCCGACCCGCCACTTTGACTTGGTATGACTTTTTGAAAGAATTTGCAGACAAATATACTCCACCAGTCTACAGAAACTGTAAAAAAGTTGAATTCCTGAAATTAAAGCAGAATGAGTTATTTGTTGCTGAATATGAACTGCAATTAGTGAGCTTATCAAAATATGCCCAGAAGAAGTGAACACTGATGAATTGAGAAGAGACAGATTTGAAAGGGGGTTCAGACTTGAGATTCGGGAGAAAATAGCAATCAAACCTCCAAGTTGTGGTGCACTGCTGGAAGCGGCACTGAGGGCAGAAGAGACGTCACGAGACGTCACTTGAAAGGAGTTCTACTGAAGCTAAACGAAGAAAATTGACAGGTAACCTGAATCCTACAGCGGGACAAAGTGGTGCAGTTTCCTTTAGCGGTCCGCAGAGAGGTTGGTTCAGAGGCCGAGGAGTGGATCAAACTAGCAGGTCTTCTTTAGTATTTTCGAGTAGAGGCAGGCCTACTTCGGTTAGATCTGGAGCAAGACCAGGTCCAGCCAGATCGTTTAGTGGAAGATCTATTCCCTCTTCTGCTAATTGCGGTAGGAGACACACTGGTGAATGTTGGGGAGTTCAACCAATTGTATGTTATCGTTGCCATCAACCAGGACACATTATCCGGGACTATCCTACATGGAGGGATAATTCCAGAAGACCTCAGACTTCAGAGTTTAGCAGTGTGGGGGAAAACTCACAACGGGCAGGTACAAGTAGAGGACGAGGTAAAGGTGGTCGAGGTAGCGGGAATCTTTCTATGACGTCAACCGGACAAAGTAGTCAGCCTCAACCACAAGCCAGGGTGTATGCAATCACAAAAGAACAAGCTCTTATGACACCCAAGGTTATCACTGGTTCCTCTTCTATTTGCGATTTTAGTGCACATGTATTGATTGATCCAGGATCTACTTGTTCATTTATATCACGTGATTTTGCATCTCATGTACATGCTAAAATAGAACCATTTGGACATGATTTACATGTGTCTATGCCTGCTGGTGGGTTTGTATTAGTGAATACGATGGTGAGATCTTGTCCAGTAGTGGTGGAGGGTGTTACTTTATATGCAGATTTGGTTGTAATAGACCTTAGGGAATTTGATATCATTCTGGGGATGGACTGGTTAGCTAGTAATCATGCTCTAGTGGATTGTCAAACAAAAGACGTGATGGTTGAAGTCAATGGGCAGATGAAGACGGTTATAGTGGGGGAAAGAAAAGTGATACCTAACTGCTTAATTTCTGCTGTGACCGCTTTTAATCTAATTAAAGAAGGGTGTGAGGCGTATCTAGCCAGTGTGCATGATACCAT
>NW_011628105.1:50875-52941 GCF_000512975.1 Sesamum indicum | reverse complement strand
TTATAGCTTATGCTTCGAGGCAGTTGAGGCCACACGAGATGAACTATCTGACCCATGATCTGGAGTTAGCAGCCATAGTAAATGCATTGAAGATCTGGAGGCATTACTTATACGGGGAGACGTTTCAAATATTTACAGATCACAAAAGTCTAAAGTATATCCCAACACACACCAGTCCCTAGTCGCAGCTATCGAATGAGGTTCCTGGGCCGCCCGACCTGCCTATTGGGGAATTGCCAAAGCGATAGCATTGACTATCATCCCGAAAAGGTAAACATTGTAGCAGATGCTTTGAGTAGAAAAACGGTGGACCAACTTGCAGGTATGATCTGCTATAACATGGAGTATTTGACTGCCCTCAGAGCTATGGATGTACACTTTAGCATTGGTGGTGATATTCTACTGGCTACGATACAGGTGAAGCCCTCCCTCAAGGATAAAATTAAAGATGCACAGGCTAAAGATCCATATCTACAGAGGATGAAAGCTAAGGTGCAAAAAGGAAAGAGGGATCAATTTATAATCCAAGAATATGGTACATTGTTCAATGAAAAACGTATATGCGTGCCGAACGTAGAGGAGTTGAGAATGGAAATTATGCACGAGGAGCATTACGCACCGTATGCTATGCATCCTAGCAGTACCAAGATGTATCGGGATTTGAGACCCTATTACTGGTGGCCAACAATGAAGAAAAATGTGGCAGAGTTCATAGCGAAATGTTTAACTTGTCAGCAGGTAAAAGCAGAACACCAAGCACTAGCTGGTAAACTTCATCCTTTGACTATACTTGCATGGAAGTGGGAAAAGATTGCTATGGATTTTGTCATTAGGTTACCACGTACGTTCAGAAGACATGATGCTATTTGGGTGATTGTTGACAGATTGACTAAATCTGCACATTTCCTGCCAATCCGTCAAAATGATTCCTTGGATAAGCTCGCCGAATTATATGTTTCAGAGATTGTGAGATTACATGGTATTCCTACTTCCATAGTTTCTGATACAGATCCTCGATTTACTTCCCATTTCTGGGGAAGCTTGCAAACGGCGCTAGGTACAAAATTGCATTTCAGTACAACGTTTTATCCTCAGACGGATGGACAGTCAGAAAGAACGATTCAGACATTAGAGGATATGATGAGAGCCTGTGTAATTGAATTCAAAGGAAACTGGGATGATCCACTACCATTGATGGAATTTGCTTATAATAATAGCTTTCATTCCAGTATTGGTATGGCTACATATGAAGCTTTGTATGGAAGAAAATGCCGAAGTCCGATCTGTTGGGATATTGAGGGATTGAGACAACTTGAAGGGCCGGAGTTAGTTCAAGAAACAGTGGACAAGATAAAAATAATTAAAAAGTGTTTGAAAGCAGCACAAGATCGACAGAAGAGTTACGTCGATAAGCATCACAGAGAGATGGAATACGAAGTAGGTGAAAAAGTTTTTCTAAAAGTATCACCATGGAGAGGAATCTTAAGATTCGGAAAGCAAGGAATGCTGAGTCCGCGATATATTGGGCCATATGAAATTCTGGAGCGAGTTGGACCACTAGCCTATCGGTTAGCATTACCGACACAATTATCGCAGATAAATGACGTGTTTCACGTTTCTTTGCTACGGCAATACCGATCCGATCCCAGTCATATTTTGCATGAGTCAGAGATGGAGATATCAGAGGGATTGACATATATAGAAGAGCCAATGAAAATTCTAGATCGGAGTATAAAGAAGTTAAGAAATAAAGAAATACCAATGGTGAAGGTCAAATGGAGTCACTACTCTCCAAGGGAAGCCACTTGGGAAGTTGAGTAGAACATGAGAGAAAAATACCTATATTTATTCCCTGAGCTGGTAAGTTAGTTAAATTTCGAGGACGAAATTTTTATTAGGAGGGGAGAATTGTGACACCCCAAATATTATAATACATAATTGTAGGATTAATTGGTAAATTTTTATGAAATTTAGTTAATTAGCCACTAAATTATGGGTCATAATTGGAATATAATAACACTTGAATGAATTAAATTAGAGTTCGTTATAATATTTTGGGACAATTT
>NW_011628105.1:29484-50770 GCF_000512975.1 Sesamum indicum | reverse complement strand
TTATTTAGTTCATTTATTAAATGTTGATTATATTGAGCGGTGTACTATTTAACCGGAATATTTGACGAGTTTGGCTATTTAAAATAATATTGAATTAAATATTAAATTTAATATAAAAATGATATCGTTGGTTAATTAGATTATTAAATTCATTAGATTTGAATATTGTTATAGCCAATTTGGACAATTCCATACCCTAACGTAGGTCTTGACCCATGCATTTGTGTGGTAAATTTGTTAAGTGTAATAATAACTACAAGTTAGTATGAAAAGAAAACAAACTTTATTCAATAAAATTGTGCCAAACAGCTAAAATTTCAACGTGCTCTGAATTGCACGAAACTTGACCCAAACATAAGTTTAGACCCACGCATTTGTGTGGTAAATTTGCAAATAATAACTACATGTTAATATGAAAAGGAAACAATCTTTTTTTAATAAAACCGTGCAAAACAGCTAAATTTTGAACGTTCTCATAATTTCACAAAAATTGACCCAAACGTTGGTCTAGATTCAAGCATTTGTGTGTTAAATTTTTTAAACGTAATAATAACTACAGATTAGTATAAAAGGGAAACAAATTTTATTTAATAAAACCGTACCAAACAATTAGATTTTGAACGTTTTTACAATTTCAGAAAACTTGACCCAAACGTAAGTCTAGACCTAAAGATTTGTGTTGTAAATTTGTTAAGTGTAATAATAACTACATGTTAGTATGAAAGGGAAACAAACTTTCAGTAATAAAACCGTGCAAAATAGCAAAATTTTGAAAGTTTTCTCAAAGTTCCACGAAACTTGACCCAAATTTTAGACGTTCTCAGAATTCCATGAAACTTGACCCTAACGTAGGTCTAGACCCATGCATTTGTGTGGTAAATTTGTTAAGCGTAATAATAACTACAAGTTAGTTTGAAAGGGAAACAATCTTTATTTAATAAAATCGTGCAAAACAATTAAATTTTGAACATTCTCACACTTCCACAAAACTTGGCCCAAACATAAGTCTAGACCCATGCATTTGTGTGGTAAATTTGCTAAGCGTAATAATAACTACATGTTAGTATGAAAGAGTAACAAATTTTGTTAAGTAGAACCGTGCAAAATAGCTCAATTATGTTAAGTAGAACCGTGCAAAATAGCTAAATCTAGACCCATGCATTTGTGTGGTAAATTTGCTAAGAATCATAATAACTGCAAGTTAGTATGAATGAGAAACAAACTATCTTTGATAAAACCGTACGAAACAGCGAAATTTTGAATGTTCTCAAAATTCCACGATACTGGACCCAAACATAGGTCTAGTCCCATGTATTTGTGTGTTAAATTTACTAAGCGTAATAATAACTACATGTTAGTATGAAAGGAAAACAAACTTTTTTTAATTAAATCGTGCAAAAACAACTAAATTTTGAACGTTTTGAGAATTCCACTAAACTTGTCCCAAACATAGGTCTGGACCCATGCATTTGTATTGTAAATTTGTTAAGCATAATAATAACTACAAGTAAGTATTAAAGGGAACAAACTTTCTTTAATAAAACCGTGCAAAACTGCTAAAGTTTGAGCATTCTCAGAATTCCACGAAGCTTGACCCAAACATAGGTATAGAACCATGTAATAGTGTGGTAAATTTGCTAAGCGTAATAATAACTTCAAGTTAGTATGAAATGGAAACATACTTTTTTCAATAAAACCGTGCAAAACAGCTAAATTTTGAACGTTTTCAGAATTCCACAAAATTTGACCCAAACGTAAGTCTAGACTCATGTATTTGTGTGGTAAATTTGTTAAGCGTAGTAATAATTACATTTTAGTATGAAAGGAAAACAAACTTTCTTTAATAAACCGTGCAAAGCAACTAAATTTTGAAAGTTTTCTCAGAATTCCACGAAACTTGATCCAAACGTAAGTCTAGAACCATGCATTTGTGTGGTAAATTTGCTAAGCGTAGTAATAACTACAAGTTAGTACGAAAGGGAAACAAACATTTATTTAATAAAATCGTGCAAAACAGCAAAATTTTGAACGTTATCAGAATTTCAAGAAACTTGACCTAAACGTAGGTCTAGACCCATGCATTTATGTGGTAAATTTGCTAAGCATAATAACAACTGCAAGTTAGTATAAAAGAAAAACAAACTTGCTTTAATAAAATCGTACAAAACAACTCAATTTTGTACGTTTTCAGAATCCACGAAACATAATCCAAACGTAAGGCTTGGAAGCATACTTTATTTATTAAAACCGTCCAAAACAACTAAATTTTGTACATTATCAGAATTCCACGAAACTTGACCCAAATGTAGGTCTGGAACCATGCATTTGTGTGGTAAATTTTCAAATCGTAATAATAACTACAAGTTAGTATGAAAGGGAAACAGACATTAATTAATAAAATCGTGCAAAACAACTAAATTTATATCATTCTCAGATTCCATGAAACTTGTCCCAAACTTAAGTCTAGACCCATGCATTTGTAAGGTAAATTTGCTAAGCGTAGTAATAACTACAAGTTAGTATGAAAGGAAAATAAATTTTCTTTATAAAAACCGTGCAAAAGAGCTAAATTTTGAACGTTCTCAGAATTTCACAAAACATGACGCAAACGTAGATCTAGACCCATGCATTTGTGTGGTAATTTGCAAGCATAATAATAACTACAAATTAGTATAAAAGGTAAACAAACTTTATTTAATAAAATCGTGCAAAACAGTTAAATTTTGAATGTTCTCAAAAATCCACGAAACTTGACCCAGACGAAGGTCTAGACCCATGCATTTGTGCGGTAAATTTGGTAAGCGTAATAATAACTACATGTTAGTATGAATGAAATACAAACTTTCTCTAATAAAACCGTGCAAAGCTGCTAATTTTTTTGAAAGTTTTCTCAAAATTCCATGAAACATGACCCAAAAACGTTTGTTTATACCCATGCATTTGGTTGTAAATTTTCTAGGCGTAACAATAACTGCAAGTTAGTATGAAAGGGAAACAAACTTTTGTTTAATAAAAACGTGCAAAAGAGTTAAATTTTGAACGTTCTCAGAATTCCACGAAATTTGACCCAGACATTGGTCTAGGCCTATGCATTAGGGTGGTAAATTTGTTAAGCGTAATAATAACTACAAGTTAGTATGAAAGGGAGACAAACTTTAATTAATAAAACCGTGCACAACAGCTAAATATTGATCGTTCTCAGAATTGCATGAAACTTGAGCCAAATGTAAGTCTAGACCCATGCATTTGTGTCGTAAATTTGCTAAGCGTAATAATAACTACAAGTTCGTATGAAAGGAAAACAAACCTTCTTTAATAAAACCGTGCAAAAGAGCTAAATTATGAAGGTTGTCAGAATCCACGAAACATGACGCAAACGTAAACCTGGACCCATGCATTTGTGTGGTATATTTGCTAACCATTATAAGAACTACAAGTTAATATGAAAGGTAAAGAAACTTTGTTTAATAAAACCGTGCAAAACAGCTAAACTATGAACGTTTCCAAAAATCCACGAAACTTGACCCAAACAAAAGTCTAGACTCATGCATTTGTGTGGTTGGGCGTAATGTAATAATAACTACATGTTAGTATAAATGGAAAACAAACATTGTTTAATAAAACCGTGTAAAATAGTTATATTTTGAACGTTCTCAGAATTACACGTAACTTGACCAAACGTAGATCTAGACGTATGCATTTGTGTGGTAAATTTGCTAAACGTAATAATAACTACAAGTTAGTATGAAAGGGAAACGTACTTTAACAAAACCGTGTAAAACAACTAAATTTTGGACGTTCTCAGAATTCCACGAAACTTGACCCAAACGTAGGTCCATGCATTTGTGTAGTAAATTTGTTAAGCGTAGTAATAAGTTCAACTTGACCCAAACATAGGTCTAGTCCCATGCATGTGTATGGTAAATTACCTAAGCCTAATAACTACAATTTAGTATGTAAGTGAAATATACTTAGTTAAATAAAACCGTGTAACACAACTAAATTTTGAACGTTCTCAGAATTCCATGAAACTTGACCCAAACGTAGACCCATGTATTAGTGTGGTAAATTTGCTAAGCGTACTAATAACTACAAGTTAGTATGGAAGGGATACATCCTTCCTGTAATAAAACCGTGCAAAAGAGCTAAATTTTGAACGTTATCAGAATTCCACGAAACTTCACCCAAACGTAGGTCTAGACCGAAGGATAGTTGAAAATGAAACGTACTTACTTTAATAAAACTGCAAAGCGTCTAAATTTTGGACGTTCTCAGAATTCCACGAAACTTGATCCTAACGTAGGTCTTGACCCATGCATTTGTGTGGTAAATTTGTTAAGTGTAATAATAACTACAAGTTAGTATGAAAGATAAACAAACTTTATTTAATAAAATTGTGCAAAACAGCTAAAGTTTCAACGTACTCTGAATTCCATGAAACTTGACCTAAACGTAAGTTTAGACCACGCATTTGTGTGGTAAATTTGCAAATAATAACTACATGTTAATATGAAAAGGAAACAAAATTTTTTTAATAAAACCGTGTAAAACAGCTAAATTTTGAACGTTCTCATAATTTCACAAAACTTGACCCAAACGTTGGTCTAGACTCATGCATTTGTGTGTTAAATTTTTTAAACGTAATAATAACTACAGATTAGTATAAAAGGGAAACAAATTTTATTTAATAAAATCGTGCAAACCAATTAGATTTTGAACGTTTTCACAATTTCAGAAAACTTGACCCAAAAGTAAGTCTAGACCCAAAGATTTGTGTGGTAAATTTGTTAAGTGTAATAATAACTACATGTTAGTATTAAAGGAAAACAAACTTCCAGTAATAAAATCGTGCAAAATAGCAAAATTTTGAAAGTTTTCTCAAAGTTCAACGAAACTTGACCCAAATTTTGGACGTTCTCAGAATTCCACGAAACTTGACCGTAACGTAGGTCTAGACCCATGCATTTGTGTGATAAATTTGTTAAGCGTAATAATAACTTAGTTTGAAAGGGAAACAATCTTTATTTAATAAAATCGTGCAAAACAGTTAAATTTTGAACATTCTCACAATTTCACAAAACTTGACCAAAACATAAGTCTAGACCCATGCATTTGTGTGGTAAATTTGCTAAGCGTAATAATAACTACATGTTAGTATGAAAGAGTAACAAATTTTGTTTAATAGAACCGTGCAAAATAGCTAAATTTTGAATGTTTTCTCAAAATTCCACGGAACTTGGCCTAAATGTAAATCTAGACCCATGCATTTGTGTGGTAAATTTGCTGAGCGTCATAATAACTGCAAGTTAGTATGAATGAGAAACAAACTTTCTTTGATAAAACCGTACGAAACAGCTAAATTTTGAATGTTCTCAAAATTCCACGATACTGGACCCAAACATAGGTCTAATCCCATGTATTTGTGTGTTAAATTTACTAAGCGTGATAAAAACTACATGTTAGTATGAAAGGAAAACAAACTTTCTTTAATAAAATCGTGCAAAACAACTAAATTTCAAAAGTTTTCTCAGAATTCCACGAAACCTGATCCAAACGTAAGTCTAGACCCATGCATTTGTGTGGTAAATTTGCTAAGCGTAATAATAACGACAAGTTAGTATGAAAGGGAAACAAACTTTTATTTAATAAAATCGTGCAAAACAGCAAAATTTTGAACGTTATCAGAATTTCAAGAAACTTGACCTAAGCGTAGGTCTAGACCCATGCATTTATGTGTAATAACAACTGCAAGTTAGTATAAAAGGAAAACAAACATGCTTTTATAAAACCGTACAAAACAGCTTAATTTTGAACGTTTTCAGAATCCACGAAACATGATCCAAACGTAAGGCTTGGAAGCATACTTTATTTAATAAAACCGTCCAAAACAACTAAATTTTGTACGTTCTCATAATTCCACGAAACTTGACCCAAATGTAGGTCTAGAACCATGCATTTGTGTGGTAAATTTTCTAAGCGTAATAATAACTACAAGTTAGTATGAAAGCGAAACAAACATTAATTAATAAAACCGTGCAAAACAACTAAATTTATATCATTCTCAGATTCCATGAAACTTGCCCCAAACTTAAGTCTAGACCCATGCATTTGTAAGGTAAATTTGCTAAGCGTAGTAATAACTACAAGTTAGTATGGAAGGAAAACAAATTTTCTTTATAAAAACCGTGCAAAGGAGCTAAATTTTGAACGTTCTCAGAATTTCACGAAACATGACGCAAACGTAGATCTAGACCCATGCATTTGTGTGGTAAATTTGCTAAGCATAATAATAACTACAAGTTAGTATGAAAGGTAAACAAACTTTATTTAATAAAATCGTGCAAAACAGCTAAATTTTGAACGTTCTCAAAAATTCACGAAACTTGACCAAGACGAAGGTCTAGACCCATGTATTTGTGCGGTAAATTTGCTAAGCGTAATAATAACTACATGTTAGTATGAATGAAATACAAACTTTCTCTAATAAAACCGTGCAAAGGTGCTAATTTTTTTGAACGTTTTCTGAAAATTCCATGAAACTTGACCCAAAAATGTAAGTTTATACCCATGCATTTGTGTTGTAAATTTTCTAGGCGTAACAATAACTGCAAGTTAGTATGAAAGGGAAACAAACTTTCTTTAATAAAACCGTGCAAAAGAGCTAAATTTTGAACGTTTTCAGAATTCCACGAAATTTGACCCAGACATTGGTCTAACCCAGACATTCGTCTAGGCCTATGCATTTGGGTGGGAAATTTGCTAAGCGTAATAATAACTGCAAGTTAGTATGAAAGGGAGACAAACTTTAATTAATAAAATCGTGCAAAACAGCTAAATATTGATCGTTCTCAGAATTGCATGAAACCTGAGCTAAATGTAAGTCTAGACCCATGCATTTGTGTCGTAAATTTGCTAAGCGTAATAATAACTACAAGTTAGTATGAAAGGAAAACAAACTTTCTTTAATAAAACCGTGCAAAAGAGCTAAATATTGAACGTTGTCAGAATTCCACGAAACATGACGCATATGTAAATCTGGACCCATGCATTTGTGTGGTATATTTGCTAACCATAATAATAACTACAAGTTAAAATGAAAGGTAAACAAACTTTGTTTAATAAAACCGTGCAAAACAGCTAAACTATGAACATTCTCAAAAATCCACGAAACTTAACCCAAACAAAGGTCTAGACTCATGCATTTGTGTGGTAAATTTGCCAGGCGTAATAATAACTACATGTTAGTATGAATGAAATACAAACTTTCTCTAATAAAACCGTGCAAAGGTGCAAAGTTTTTTGAACGTTTTCTGAAAATTCCATGAAACTTGACTCAAAAATGTAAGTTTATACCCATGCATTTGTGTTGTAAATTTTCTAGGCGTAACAATAACTGCAAGTTAGTATGAAAGGGAAACAAACTTTCTTTAATAAAACCGTGCAAAAGAGCTAAATTTTGAACGTTTTCAGAATTCCACGAAATTTGACCCAGACATTCGTCTAGGCCTATGCATTTGGGTGGGAAATTTTCTAAGCGTAATAATAACTGCAAGTTAGTATGAAAGGGAGACAAACTTTAATTAATAAAATCGTGCAAAACAGCTAAATATTGATCGTTCTCAGAATTGCATGAAACCTGAGCCAAATGTAAGTCTAGACCCATGCATTTGTGTCGTAAATTTGCTAAGTGTAATAATAACTACAAGTTAGTATGAAAGGAAAACAAACTTTCTTTAATGAAACCGTGCAAAAGAGCTAAATATTGAACGTTGTCAGAATTCCACGAAACATGACGCATATGTAAATCTGGACCCATGCATTTGTGTGGTATATTTGCTAACCATAATAATAACTACAAGTTAAAATGAAAGGTAAACAAACTTTGTTTAATAAAACCGTGCAAAACAGCAAAACTATGAACATTCTCAAAAATCCACGAAACTTAACCCAAACAAAGGTCTAGACTCATGCATTTGTGTGGTAAATTTGCCAGGCGTAATAATAACTACATGTTAGTATGAATGGAAAACAAACATTGTTTAATAACACCGTGTAATACAGTTACATTTTGAACGTAGATCTAAACCTATGCATTAGTGTGGTAAATTTGCTAAACGTAATAATAACTACAAGTTAGTATGAAAGGGAAACGTACTTTAACAAAACCGTGCAAAACAACTAAATTTTGAACGTTCTCAAAATTCCACCAAACTTGACCCAAATGTAGGTCCATGCATTTGTGTAGTAAATTTGTTAAGCGTAGTAATAAGTACAACTTGACCCAAACGTAGGTCTAGTCCCACGCATTTGTATGATAAATTACCTAAGCCTAATAATAACTACAATTTAGTGTGTAAGCGAAATATACTTCTTTAAATAAAACCGTGCAAAACAGCTAAATTTTGAAAGTTCGCAGAATTCAATGAAACTTGACCCAAACGTAGCTAGAGACCCATGTATTAGTGTGGTAAATTTGCTAAGCATACTAATAACAACAAGTTAGTATTAAAGAGCTAAATTTTGAACGTGCAAAAGAGCTAAATTTTGAACATTCTCTGAATTCCACGAAACTTCACCCAAACGTAGGTCTAGACCGAATGATAGTATGAAAAGGAAACGTACTTTAATAAAACTGCAAAACGTCTAAATTTTGGACGTTCTCAGAATTCCACGAAACTTGACCCTAACGTAAGTCTTGACCATGCATTTGTGTGGTAAATTTGTTAATCGTAATAATAACTACAAGTTAGTATGAAAGGAAAACAAACTTTATTTAATAAAATTGTGCAAAACAGCTAAAATTTCACCGTACTCTGAATTCCACGAAACTTGACCCAAACATAAGTTTAGACCCACGCATTTGTGTGGTAAATTTGTAAATAATAACTACATGTTAATATGAAAAGGAAACAAACTTTTTTTAATAAAACTGTGCAAAACAGCTAAATTTTGAACGTTCTCATAATTCCACAAAACTTGACCCAAACGTTGGTCTAGACTCATGCATTTGTGTGTTAAATTTTTTAAACGTAATAATAACTACAGATTAGTATAAAAGGGAAATAAATTTTATTTAATAAAATCGTGCAAAACAATTAGATTTTGAACGTTTTCACAATTTCAGAAAACATTACCCAAACGTAAGTCTAGACCCAAAGATTTGTATGGTAAATTTGTTAAGTGTAATAATAACTACATGTTAGCATGAAAGGGAAACAAACTCTCAGTAATAAAACCGTGCAAAACTGCAAAATTTTTAAAGTTTTCTCAAAGTTCCACGAAACTTGACCCAAATTTTGGACGTTCTCATAATTCCACGAAACTTGATCCTTACGTAGATCTAGACCCATGCGTTTTTGTGTTAAATTTGTTAATCGTAATAATAACTACAAGTTAGTTTGAAAGGGAAACAATCTTTATTTAATAAAATCGTGCAAAACAGTTAAATTTTGAACATTCTCACAATTCCACAAAACTTGACCCAAATATAAGTCTAGACCCATGTATTTGTGTGGTAAATTTGCTAAGCGTAATAATAATTACATATTAGTATGAAAGAGTAACAAATTTTGTTTAGTAGAACCGTGCAAAATAACTAAATTTTGAATGTTTTCTCAAAATTTCATGAAACTTGGCACAAACGTAAATCTAGACCCATGCATTTGTATGGTAAATTTGCTAAGCGTCATAATAACTCCAAGTTAATATGAATGGGAAACAAACTTTCTTTAATAAAATCCTACATGATGTGGGTAAAACCCTATTCTCTCATAAAAAGACAACTTTGCCCCTGACGGGGCCCAAAATTGCAAGTTTGCCATCATGACCCGCGCCTCGTTTACCGGGTCGGGTCGCGACGACCTGAGATACATGGCACGCGCATAGCGGATCAATAGACCCCCAGGTTCTCTATAAATACCTCCCAGTCAGTGCATTAAAGGGACGTCGTCTTGACCGCATTTTACCTTCAGGTCGCTTCAGCTCGCTATTTTTTTAAGCGACCCCATATTTCGACCTCAAAACCAAACACTGACTTGAGCATCGGAGGGCCTTAGATGGGGGCCACCCCAGCAAGCCTAACGATCTGCTTCTTTTCTCAGGACCCAATCACTAGTCTGGGGGAGGAGCGACCTCGAACCACTTGGGAGATCAAACCAAGGAGGTCGCATAGATTTCGACCCGGATCACTACAAAACAGCTAAATTTTGAATGTTCTC
This sequence comes from Sesamum indicum, assembly GCF_000512975.1. Taxonomy (NCBI): domain Eukaryota; kingdom Viridiplantae; phylum Streptophyta; class Magnoliopsida; order Lamiales; family Pedaliaceae; genus Sesamum; species Sesamum indicum. Next base: position 40,553 of record NW_011628105.1, on the reverse strand, counting down.
AAAATTCCACGATACTGGACCCAAACATAGGTCTAGTCCTATGTATTTGTGTGTTAAATTTACTAAGCGTAATAAAAACTACATGTTAGTATGAAAGGAAATACAAACTTTTTTTAATTAAATCGTGCAAAATAACTAAATTTTGAACGTTCTCAGAATTTCACGAAACTTGAACCAAACGTAGGTCTAGACCCATGCATTTGTGTGGCAAATTTGCTAATCATAATAATAACTGCAAGTTAGTATGAATGGATAACAAACTTTCTTTAATGAAACCGTGCAAAACAGCTAAATTTTGAATATTCGCACAATAACACGAAACTTGAGCCAAACGTAGGTCTACACCCATGCATTTGTGTGGTAAATTTTCTAAGCGTAATAATAACTACATGTTCATATGAAATTCAAACAAACTTTTTTTAATAAAACCGTGCAAACGAGCTAAATTTTGAACGTTATTAGAATTCCATGAAACTTGACCCAAACGTTGGTCCAGACTCATGCATTTGTGTGTTAAATTTAGGCAAAAGTTTTTCCTTTAATAAAACCATGCAAAACAGCTAATTAATGTTCTCAGAATTGCACGAAACTTGACCCAAACGTAGGTCTACACCCGTGCATTTGTGTGGTAAATTTGCTAAGAGTAATTATAACTACAACTTAGTATGAAAGGGAAACAAACTTTATTCAATAAAATCGTGCAAAATAACTAAATTTTGAACGTTCTTAGAATTCCACGAAACTTGATCCAAATGTAAGTCTAGACCCTTGCATTTGTGTGGCACATTTGGTAAGTGTAATAACAACTACATGTTAATATGAAAGGAAAATAAACTTTTTTTAATAAAACCGTGCAAAATAGCTAAATTTTGAACGTTCTCGGAATATCACGAAACCTGACCCCAACGTTGGTCTAGACTCAGGAATTTGTGTTAAATTTGTTAAACGTGATAATAACTACAAGTTAATATAAAAGGAAAACAAACTTTATTTAATAAAATCGTGCAAAACAGTTTAATTTTGAATGTTCTCACAATTCTACAAAACTTGACCCAAACATAAGTATATACCCAGGCATTTATGTGGTAAATTTGCTAAGCATAATAATAATCACATGTTAGTATGAAAGGGAAACAAATTTTATTCAATAAAACCGTGCAAAATTGCTCAATTTTGAAAGATTTGTCAAAATTCGACGAAACTTGACCCCAATGCAAGTCTACACCCAAGCATTTGTGTGGTAAATTTGCTAAGCGTGCAAAACAAGCATAGGGATATTCCTATGCATTTGTGTAGTCAATTTGTTAAGCGTAATAATAATTATAAGTTAGTATGAAAGAAAAATAAACTTTCTTTAATAAAATCGTGCAGAACAGCTAAATTTTGCACGTTACCAGAATTCCACGAAAGTGGACCAAAACATAGGTCTAGACCCAAACATTTCTGTATTAAATTTACTAAGCGTAATAACTACTACATGTTAGTATGAAAGGGAAACAAATTTTATTTAATAAAACCGTGAAAAACAACTAAATTTTGAACGTTCTTAGAATTCCATGAAACTTGACCCAACCGTTGGTCTAGACTCATGCATTTTTGTAAGGTTAAGCGTAATAATAACTACAAGTTAGTCTAAAAGGGAATCAGACGTTTTTTTATAAAACCGTGCAGAACAGCTATATTTTGAACGTTCTTAGAATTCCATGAAACTTAATCCAAACGTTGGTCTAGACCTATGCATTTGTGTGGTAAATTTGTTAAGCGTAATAATAACTATAAGTTAATATGAAAGGAAAACAAACTTTCTTTACTAAAACCGTGCAACAACAGCTAAATTTTGAACGTTCTCAAAATTTAAAATTCCACGAAACTTGACCCAAACATTGATCTAGACCCATGCGTTTGTGTGGTGAATTTGCTGAGGGTGATAATAACTACATGTTAATATGAAAGAGAAATAATTTCTTTTTAATAGAACCATGCAAAAGAGCTAAATTTTGAACGTTCTCAGAATTCCACGAAACATGACCCAAACGTTGGTCTAGATTCATGCATTTGTGTGTTAGTATGAAAGGGAAACAAACTTTATTTTCTAAAATCGTGCAAAATAGCTAAATTATAAACGTTCTCAGAATTCTATGAAACTTGACCCAAACTTATGTCTAGACCCTTGCATTTGTGTGGTAAATTTGCTAAGTGTAATAATAAATACATGTTAGTATGAAAGGGTAACAAACTTTATTTAATAAAACCGTAAAAAATAACTAAATTTTGAAAGTTTTCTCAAAATTCCACGAAACTCGATCCAAACGTAAGTCTAGGCACATCCATTTGTGTGGCAAATTTGCTAATGTAATAATAACTGGAAGTTAGTATGAACGGGAAACAAACTTTCTTTAAAAAACCGTGTCAAACAGCTAAATTTTTAACGTTTTCAGAATTCCATGAAACTTGACCCAAACGTAGGTCTAGACCTATGAATTTGGGTGGTAAATTTGTTAAGCGTAATAATAACTATAAGTTAGTATGAAAGGAAAACAAACTTTCTTTACTAAAACCGTGCAAAACAACTAAATTTTGAACGTTCCCAAAATTCCACGAAACTGGACCCAGACATAGGACTAGAACCATGCATTTGTGTGATAAATTTGCTAAGAGTAATGATAACTACATGTCAGTATCCAAGGGAAACAAACTTTCTTTAATAAAATCATACAAAACAGCTAAATTTTGAATGTTCCCAAAATTCTACGAACTTGACCCAAATGTAGGGCTACACCCTTGCATTTGTGTGGTAAATTTGCTAATAGTAATAATAACTACAACTTAGTATGAAGCGAAACAAACTTTATTAAATAAAATCGTGCAAAACAACTAAATTTTGAACGTTCTTAGAATTGCACAAAACTTGACCCAAATATAAGTCTAGACCTATGCATTTGTATGGTAAATTTGATAACCGTAATAATAACTATAAGTTAGTATGAAAGAAAACCAAACTTTCTTTAATAAAATCGTGCAAAACAGCTAAATTTTGAACTTACCCAAAATTCTGAGAAAGTGGACCCAAACATAGGTCTAGACCATTGCATTTGTGTGTTAAATTTACTAAGCGTAATAATAACTACATGTTAGTATGAAAAGGAAACAAACTTTATTTAATAAAACGTGCAAAACAACTAAATTTTGAACATCTCAGAATTCCACGAACTAGACCCAAACATTGGTCTAGACCTATGCATTTGTTTGTTAAATTTGTTAAGCGTTATAATAATTACAACTTTGTAGGTCAGGGAAACAAACTTTATTTAATAAAATCGTGCAAAACAGCTAAATTTTGAACAGTCTCACAATTCCACGAAACTTGACCTAAACGTAAGTCTAGACCCATGCATTTGTGTGATAAATTTGTTAAGCGTAATAATAACTACATGTTAGTATGAAAGGAAAATAAACTTTCTTTAATAAACCATGCAAAACAGCAAAATTTTGAAAGTTTTCTCAAAGCTCCATGAAACTTGACCCAAACGTAGGTCTAGACCCCTGCATTTATGTGAAAAATTTGCTAAGCATAATAATAACTGCAAGTTAGTATTAACGGGAAACAAACTTTTTATAATAAAACCATACAAAACAGCTAAATTTTGAACGTTCTCAAAATTACACGAAACTTGACCCAAACGTAGGTGTCGACCAATTCATATGTGTGGAAAGTTTGCTAAGGGTAATAATAACTGCAAGTTACTTTGAAAGGGAATCAAACTTTATTTAATAAAATCGTGCGAAACAACTAAATTTTGAACGTTCTTAGAAATCCACGAAATTTGATCCAAACGTAAGTCTATACCAATGCATTTGTGTGGCACATTTGGTAAGGTTAAGCGTAATAATAACTACAAGTTTGTATTAAAGGGAAAAAAACTTCTTTTATAAAACCGTGCAAAACAGCTAAATTTTGAACTTTCTCAGAATTCAACTAAACTTGACCCAAACATTGGTCTAGGCGTATGCATTTGTGTGGTAAACTTGTTAAGCGTTATAATAAAACAAACTTTCTTTAGTAAAACCGTGCAAAACAGCTAAATTTTGAACGTTCTCAAATTTCAAAATTCCACCAAACTTGACCCAAACGTAGGTCTAGACCCATTCATTTGTGTGGTGAATTTGCTATGGGTGATAATAACTACATGTTAATATGAATGGGAAATAAATGTTTTTTAATAGAACCGTGCAAAAGAGCTAAATTTTGAACGCTCTCAGAATTCCACGAAACATGACCCAAACGTTGTTCTAGATTCATGCATTTGTGTGTTAAATTTGTTAAGCGTAATAATAACTACAAGTTAGTGTGAAAGGGATACAAACTTTATTTAGTAAAATCGTGCAAAACAGCTAAATTATAAACGTTATCAAAATTCCCTGAAACTTGACCCAAACTTATGTCTAGACCCATGCATTTGTGTGGTAAATTTGCTAAGTGTAATAATAAATACATGTTGGTATGAAAGGTTAACAAACTTTATTTAATAAAACCATGCAAAATAACTGAATTTTGAATGTTTTACCAAAATTCCATGAAACTTGATCCAAACGTAGGTCTAGACCCATGCATTTGTGTGGAAAATTTGGTAATGTAATAATAACTGGAAGTTAGTATGAATGGGAAACAAACTTTCTTTAAAAAACCGTGCCAAACAACTAAATTTTTAACATTTTCAAAATTTCATGAAACTTGACCCAAACGCAGGTCTAGACCTATGAATTTGTGTTGTAAATTTGTTAAGCGTAATAATAAGTATAAGTTAGTATGAATGGAAAACGAACTTTCTTTACAAAAATCGTGCAAAACAGCTAAATTTTAAACGTTCCCAAAATTCCATTTAACTGAACCCAGACATAGGTCTAGAACCATGCATTTGTCTGGTAAATTTGCTAAGAGTAATAATAACTACATGTCAGTATCCAAGGGAAACAAACTTTCTCTAATAAAACCGTGCAAAACAGCTAAATTTTGAACGTTCTCAAAATTCTACGAACTTGACCGAAATGTAGGTCTAGACCTGTGCATTTGTGCGGTAAATTTGCTAATGGTAATAATAACTACAACTTAGTATGAAAGCTAAACAAACTTTATTCAATAAAATCGTGCAAAACAAGTAAATTTTGAACGTTCTTAGAATTCCACAAAACTTGACCCAAACATAAGTCTAGACCCATGCATTTGTGTTGTAAATTTGCTAAGCGAAATAACAACTACATGTTAGTATGATAGAGTAACAAATTTTGCTTAGTAAAACCGTGCAAAATAGCTAAATTTTGAATGTTTTCTCAAACTCCACGAAACTTGACCCAAACGTAAGTCTAGACCCATGCATTTGTGTGGTAAATTTGCTAAGCGTAATAACAACTGCAAGTTAGTATAAACGGGAAACAAACTTTATTTAATAAAACCGTAGGAAATAGCTAAATTTTGAACGTTCTAAAAATTCCACGATAGTGGATCCAAACATAGGTCTAGTCCCATGTATTTGTGTGTTAAATTTACTAAGCGTAATAATTACTACATGTTAGTATGAAAGGCAAACAAACTTTTTTTAATAAAATCGTGGAAAACAACTAAATTTTGAACGTTCTTAGAATTCCATGAAACTTGACCCAAACATTGGTCTAGACCCATGTATTTGTGTCGTAAATTTGTTAAGCGTAATAATAACTACATGTTAGTATGAAAGCGAAACAAACTTTCTTTAATGAAATTGTGCAAAATAGCAAAATTTTGAAGGTTTTCTCAAAGTTCCACGAAACTTGAACCAAACACAGGTCTAGACCCATGCATTTATGTGGTAAATTTGCTAAGCGTTCTAATAACTACATGTTAGTATGGAAGGGAAACAAACTTTCTCTAATTAAACCTTGCAAACCAACTAAATTTTGAACGTTCCTAGAATTCCACGAAACTTGAGCCAAATGTAGGTCTAGACCCATGCATTAGTGTGGTAAATTTTCTAAGCGCAATAATAACTACAAGTTAGTGTGAAAGGTAAACATAATGTCTTCAATAAAATCGTGCAAAACAGCTAAATTTTGAACGTTCCTATAATTCCACGAAAGTTGACCAAAATGTAGGTCTAGACCCATTCATTTGTGTGGAAAGTTTGCTAAGGGTAATAATAACTACGAGTTAGTATGAAAAGGAAACAAGCTTTATTTAATAAAATCGTACAAAACAACTAAATTTTGAACGTTCTTAGAAATCCACGAAATTTGATCCATATGTAAGTCTATACCCATGCATTTGTGTGGCACATTTGGTAAGGTTAAGCGTAATAATAACTACAAGTTAGTTTGAAAGGGAAGAAAACTTTTTTTATAAAACCGTGCAGAACAACTATATTTTGAACGTTCTCAGAATTCCACGAAACTTAACCCAAACGTTGGTCTAGACCTATACATTGGTGTGGTAAATTTGTTAAGCGTAATAATAACTATAAATTAATATGAAAGGAAAACAAACTTTCTTTACTAAAACCGTGCAAAACAGCTAAATTTTGAACGTTCTCAAAATTTAAAATTCCACGAAACTTGACCCAAGCATAGATCTAGACCCATGCATTTGTGAGGTGAATTTGCTGAGGGTGATAATAACTACAAGATAATATGAAAGGGAAATAATGTTTTTTAATAGATTCGTGCAAAAGAGCTAAAATTTTGAACTGTCTCTAAATTCAACGAAACATGACCCAAACGTTGTTCTAGATTCATGCATTTGTGTGTTAAATTTGTTAAGCGTAATAATAACTACAAGTTAGTGTGAAAGGGATACAAACTTTATTTAATAAAATCGTGCAAAACAGATAAATTATAAACGTTATCAATATTCCATGAAACTTGACCCAAACTTATGTCTAGACCCATGCATTTGTGCGGTAAATTTGCTAAGTGTAATAATAAATACGTGTTAGTATGAAACGGTAACAAACTTTATTTAACAAAACCGTACAAAATAACTAAATTTTGAAAGTTTTCTCAAAATTCCATGAAACTTGATCCAAACGTAAGTCTAGACCCATGCATTTGTGTGGAAAATTTGGTAATGTAATAATAACTGGAAGTTAGTATGAACGGGAAACAAACTTTCTTTAAAAACCGTGCCAAACAGCTAAATTTTTAACATTTTCAAAATATCATGAAACTTGACCCAAACGTAGGTCTAGACCTATGAAATTGTGTGGTAAATTTGTTAGGCGTAATAATAACTATAAGTTAGTATGAAAGGAAAACAAACTTTATTTACTAAAACCGTGCAAAACAGCTAAATTTTGAACGTTGCCAAAATTCCACAAAACTGGACCCAAACATAGGTCTAGAACCATGCATTTGTGTGGTAAATTTGCTAAGAGTAATAATAACTACATGTCAGTATCCCAGGGAAACAAACTTTCTCTTATAAAATCGTGCAAAACAGCTAAATCTTGAACGTTTCCAAAATTCAACGAACTTGACCCAAACGTAGGTCTAGACCCGTGCATTTGTGTGGTAAATGTGCTAATGGTAATAATAACTACAACTTAGTATGAAAGGTAAACAAACTTTATTCAATAAAATCGTGCAAAACAACTAAATTTTGAACGTTCATAGAATTCCACAAAACTTGACCCAAACATAAGTCTAGACCCATGCATTTGTGTGATAAATTTGCTAAGCGTAACAACAACTAAATGTTAGTATGATAGAGTAACAAATTTTGTTTAGTAAAACCGTGCAAAATAGCTAAATTTTGATGATAGAGTAACAAATTTTGTTTAGTAAAACCGTGCAAAATAGCTAAATTTTGAATGTTTTCTCAAAATTTCAGGAAACTTGAACCAAACGTAAGTGTAGACCCATGCATTTGTGTGGTAAATTTATTAAATGTAATAATAACTGCAAGTTAGTATGAACGGAAAACAAACTTTCTTTAATAAAACTGTACAAAACAGCTAAATTTTGATTATTTTCAAAATTCCACGATAGTGGACCCTAACATAGGTCTAGTCCCATGTATTTCTGTGTTAAACTTACTAAGCGTAATAATAACTACGTATTAGTATGAAAGAAAAATAATCTTTTTTTAATAAAATCGTGCAAAACAACAAAATTTTGAACGTTCTCAGAATTCCACGAAACTTGACCCAAACGTTGGTCTAGACCCATGTATCTGTGTGGTAAATTTGTTAAGCGTAATAATAACTACATGTTAGTATGAAAGAGAAAGAAACTTTCTTTAATAAAACCGTGTAAAATAGCAATATTTTGAAGGTTTTCTCAAAGTTCCACGAAACTTGAACAAAATGCAGGTCTAGACCCATGCATTTGTGTGGTAAATTTGCTAAGCGTACTAATATCTACATGTTAGTATCGAAGGGAAACAAACTTTCTTTAATTAAATCGTGCAAAACAGCTAAATTTTGAACGTTTCCAGAATTCCACGAAATTTGACCCAAATCTAGTTTAGACCCATGCATTAGTGTGGTAAATTTTCTAATCGCAATAATAACTACAAGTTAGTATGAAATAAAAACATACTGTCTTCAATAAAGCCCTGCAAAACATCTAAATTTTTAACGTTCTCAGAAATACACGAAACTTTTTTTATGAGTAACGACAGATCCTCACACAGGATCAAGGAATTTGGCATACCTGCAAGCACTCATAAGCTTTCTGCACTGCCAGAAACTTCTCCCTCCCTTCAGGATTAATTGAGCACTCGTACTTCGCTACCTTTCCAGATGCAGAACAAAGGGCCGTGCGAGTTAGATTCAATTCATTTTCCGACCTTAACCACCACTCTATAAATAGAAAAAGAGGGTGTCTTCCCCTTAAGAGTAGTTTAGTGCGAATGCGGTTGATATGGCTATTCCATAAAGACTTGTTTGTCTTGCACCTCAATAGTTTTATCTACGGAACCAATTGGTTACCACTGAGGCGTATATTCGGCACTTCGACGCCACCGCGGGTTTTCAAAAACCCCTTTGGACGATGGTTTTTCGATTCTCTCTCTCTCGCTTGAAGAATGGCATGAACGGGCGCCTGTCTTCGATCAATAGGAAGACTGTAAATGCTTATTCTACGATATTAGTAGCAGATCTTTCCCCCAATCCCAAAACTATAAATAGCTTAATAAAAGAGAACTGGTAGCCCTTCTTTCAATCGAAAGGAGGGTAGAGCAGCAGCGGTGACACATATGCCAACAAGGGGGAAAAGCAGAACTAGAAAGCTCTTTGTAAGGAAAGCTCAGTTCCCCAGAGAAGACCTGTACTTAACATATGCCGAATCCAACCCCTGTTGATGGTTAAGTAGGAGATAAGAGCGCTTCCCTTTCATCGGTGCGTTGGCTGCACTCCCTGACCAGTAAACTGACGAAGAGACAGGCCCCTTCTCCTAATAGTCTTAGAAAGAGACAGGAAAGACTTTTAAGACAAGAACCGGAGGCGATCAGCTCAACGGAAAGAGAGGAAGAAAGCCCAGATATCTGAATTGAGCACTCGTACTTCGCTACCTTTCCAGATGCAGAACAAAGGGCCGTGCGAGTTAGATTCAATTCATTTTCCGACCTTAACCACCACTCTATAAATAGAAAAAGAGGGTGTCTTCCCCTTAAGAGTAGTTTAGTGCGAATGCGGTTGATATGGCTATTCCATAAAGACTTGTTTGTCTTGCACCTCAATAGTTTTATCTACGGAACCAATTGGTTACCAAGTCTTTATGGAATAGCCATATCAACCGCATTCGCACTAAACTACTCTTAAGGGGAAGACACCCTCTTTTTCTATTTATAGAGTGGTGGTTAAGGTCGGAAAATGAATTGAATCTAACTCGCACGGCCCTTTGTTCTGCATCTGGAAAGGTAGCGAAGTACGAGTGCTCAATTCAGATAGACCCATGCATTTGTATGGTAAATTTATTAAATGTAATAATAACTGCAAGTTAGTATGAACGGAAAACAAACATTCTTTAATAAACCGTACAAAACAGCTAAATTTTGATCGTTTTCAAAATTCCACGATAGTGGACCCAAACATAGGTCTAGTCCCATGTATTTCTGTGTTAAACTTACTAAGTGTAATAATAACTACGTATTAGTATGAAAGAAAAATAATCTTTTTTTTAATAAAATCGTGCAAAACAACAAAATTTTGAACGTTCTCAGAATTCCACGAAACTTGACCCAAACGTTGGTCTAGACCCATGTATCTGTGTGGTAAATTTGTTAAGCGTAATAATAACTACATGTTAGTATGAAAGAGAAAGAAACTTTCTTTAATAAAACCGTGTAAAATAGCAATATTTTGAAGGTTTTCTCAAAGTTCCACGAAACTTGAACAAAATGCAGGTCTAGAACCATGCATTTGTGTGATAAATTTGATAAGCGTACTAATATCTACATGTTAGTATCGAAGGGAAACAAACTTTCTTTAATTAAATCGTGCAAAACAGCTAAATTTTGAACGTTTCCAGAATTCCACGAAATTTGAGCCAAATCTAGTTCTAGACCCATGCATTAGTGTGGTAAATTTTCTAATCGCAATAATAACTACAAGTTAGTATGAAATAAAAACATACTGTCTTCAATAAAGCCCTGCAAAACATCTAAATTTTTAACGTTCTCAGAAATACACGAAACTTGACCCAAACATAGATTTAGACACATTCATCTGTGTGGAAAGTTTGCTAAGGGTAATAATAACTACAGGTTAGTATGAAAGGGAAACAAACTTTATTTAATAAAATCATGCAAAACAACTAAATTTTGAACGTTCTTACAAATCTACAAAATTTGATCCGAACGTAAGTCTATACCCATGCATTTGCGTGGCACGTTTGGTAAGGTTAAGCGTAATAATAACTATAAGTTAGTATGAAATGGAAGCAAACATTTTTTTATAAAACCGTGCAGAATAGCTATATTTTGAACGTTCTCAGAATTCACAAACTTAACCAAAACGTAGGTCTAGACGTATGCATTTGTGTGGTAAACTTGTTAAGCGTAATAATAAAACAAACTTTCTTTATTAAAACCGTGGATAACA